>NC_091353.1:3342378-3509893 GCF_038502225.1 Cherax quadricarinatus | reverse complement strand
CCCCCAGTGAAAAGTAGGGGCGCTACTGGTACACTAAGAGAAAACACAACAAGTGTCAGGGGCCCAAGACTGTTCAACAGCGTCCCATCAGACATAAGAGGCATTACCAATAGACCCCTGGTTGTCTTCAAGAGGGAGTTGGACAGATACCTAAAGTGAGTGCATGATCAGCCGGGCTTTGGTTCGTAAGTTGGACTGTATGCGGCCAGCAGTAACAGCCTCGTTTATCATGCCCTGATCCACCGGCAGGAATGGTCATGGACCGGGCGGCGGGGGCGTTGATCCCCTGAATATCCTCCAGGTATTGCACTACGTGTGTGTGAACGTAGTACTTCCGTATGTTTGTGTATGTGTTGGTGGTACCCACACTACTACACGCTAATTAAACACCTTCTATCTCTACCTTAATACATGCTATTTACTATAGTTCTTATAATTAGCTGCTGCGAGAGTGTGATCCTGGCTACAGCTTTCTGATAATTAGTTGCTGTGAGTGACCCTGGCTACAGCGTTCTGATAAATGACTGCTGTGAGTGAGTAACCGTGGCTACAGCGTTCTGATAATTAGCTGCTGTGAGTGACCCTGGCTACAGCGTTCTGATAAATAACTGCTGTGAGTGAGTAACCGTGGCTACAGCGTTCTGATAATTAGCTGCTGTAAGTGACCCTGGCTACAGCATTCTGATAATTAGCTGCTCTGAGTGACCCTGGCTACAGCGTTCTGATAAATAACTGCTGTGAGTGAGTAACCATGGCTACCGCGTTCTGATAATTAGCTGCTGTAAGTGACCCTGGCTACAGCTTTCTGATAACAGCATTCTGATAATTAGCTGCTGTGAGAGAGTAACCGTGGCTACAGCATTCTGATAATTAGCTGCTGTGACTGACCCTGGGTACAGTGTTCTGATAAATGACGTTCTGATAATTAGCTGCTCTGAGTGACCCTGGCTACAGCGTTCTGATAAATAACTGCTGTGAGTGAGTAACCGTGGCTACCGCGTTCTGATAATTAGCTGCTGTGAGTGACCCTGGCTACAGAGTTCTGATAATTAGCTGCTGTGAGTGACCCTGGCTACAGAGTTCTGATAATTAGCTGCTGTGAGTGACCCTGGCTACAGAGTTCTGATAATTAGCTGCTGTTAGTGACTCTGGCTACAGCGTTCTGATAAATAACTGTTGTGAGTGGCCCTGGCTACAGAGTTCTGATAATTTGCTCCTGCGAGTGACCCTGGAGTTATCCTGGAGAGAGTTCCGGGGGGTCAACTCCTCCGCGCCCCGGTCTGTGACCAGGCCTCCTGGTGGATCAGAGCCTGATCAACCAGGCTGTTACTGCTGGCTGCACGCAATCCAATGTACGAGCCACAGCCCGGCTGTTCAGGTACCGACTTTAGGTGCTTGTCCAGTGCCAGCTTGAAGACTGCCAGTGGTCTATTGGTAATCCCCATTATGCATGCTGAGTGGCAGTTGAACAGTTTCGGGCCCCTGACACTTATTTTATTGTCTTTTAACGTGCTAGTGACACCCCAGCTTTTCACTGGGGGATGTTGCATCGTCTGCCAAATATTTTGCTTTCGTTGTGAGTGATTTTCGTGTGCAAGTTGGGTACTAATCCCTCTAGGATTTTCCAGGTTTATATAATCATGTATCTCTCCCGCCTGCGTTCCAGGGAATACATGTTCATGAACTTCAAGCGCTTCCAGTAACTGAGGTGTTTTATCTCCGTTATGCGCGCCGTGAAGGTTCTCTGTACATTTTCATTATACCATTATACCATCTTCATTATACCACCTCCACCATCTTCACTATACCACCTCCACCATCTTCACTATACCACCTCCACTATCTTCACTATACCACCTCCATCATCTTCACTATACCACCTCCACCATCTTCACTATACCACCTCCATCATCTTCACTATACCACCTCCACCATCTTCACTATACCACCTCCACCATCTTCACTATACCACCTCCACCATCTTCACTATACCACCTCCACCATCTTCACTATTACAACTTATACATATATATTTAATGTTAAAATTATTATTTGTATTTATCATAAATATGTATTATTACATATCTAATATATTTTTATTATATATTTATATATTTTGCATTGTGTCAAATATTCATTTAAGAATTCTAACTCGACATTTTTTTTGTGTGTAATATATTAGGTTACTTTGTAACTTAAAACTGTATGTTTTAATAATTAAATAGAATCCTTTGCCAAGTTTTAGAATAATAAAGTCGAGAAAAAGTTGAAAATGGATTTCTATTCTTGTTTACGAAAACGGAATTTGAAAGTAACCCTAATAATGTTACTGACAGCTGGTATACTGGAGATGTCAGTGGGGTATGTCATAGCATGGGCGGTACATAATATGTACCATTACCCACAACCAAGCTACTCAGATAGCTTTGTCTTGGAGTTTGTAAAGGAGTTTTTCCCCGATGCTTATCGTAACTGTCAACCAGAGATCACGATACCTTGGATGAGGGCGATTATTTTTATGAATACAAAAGTCTTAAACTAAAAGGTACAACTGGAAAAACTCCTCTTAGAGACTGGGAAGGACCCTGGATAAGTATCACTAAACGAACTTCAGGAGGCTGAAGTTAATAATACTCAGCCTCTTGTGAACGTAGCTGACGATGTGCAGCCTCAGGTCGCAATAACTAGTGAGGAACTGTCTCTAGAGACCGAAGTTGAAAAAGTGCAGTCTCTAGAGACCGAACCTGAACAGGTGGAGAATTGGGAGAGAAAAGATCGGCGTAAAGTAATTCGCAAGTTGCTACTACGATTTGCTGAGACTCAGTTTTCAAAAGAATTGATACAAGAGATTATCCAGAGATTAAAAAAACCATGGTTCATTGTGTTCTTTGCCCAGTTCTTATTCTTTAATATATGTTAATACACTTTGACATACAGCACTAAAATATTTGCGTTGTATACGAAAGTGCCCTGAATACCCGACAGGAAAAGAGGCCGGGTCATCACATGGAGAAGACCTCTCCCACTGAAACTAGCTGAACCTAGTGGAAAGAACAAAGCTCATATTCTGGCCCAAACTCCAGGCCACCAACCTTCTGCCATCTTTTCAGTTAGTCTCCACCATCTTCGTCCTTATTATTGCTATGGCAATAAACATGAGTATGCAGAAGCCTTCTCCACGTCACTTGCATACTCACGAGTCGATGGACGAAGTGTCCCCAGACTCATATGAGTATGAGCGGAACACGTTATTCTCCGTGAAAAAAAAAAAACTGTCAGTTCTTGAGCAGAAACTGGAGGATCTGTTACGAGAGTTAGGAACAGAACCTCTGGCGACCGAACCAGAGGTTCTCAATAAGCCCTGAACTAGTTGAGTTCACATCAGGGAAAATTAAGGATAATCAGTAGCGTGAGGTTGGATCCTCCTAGGACGAGTCGAGGGATATCTTACCCGATCAGTATCCCCCCCAGGCCAAGAAAAAACGAAACAAATCCAAAATTCCTCGATTTGTTTTTACTGTCAAAAATCAAATTTACACAGTCATTATCATTCTTTTTAATTCCCATCACGATATATCGCTACCGTCAGTCGTGGTCGTAAGCTTGGCGAGCAACGTGGCAGTCGTCATTGGGTCTTATGGTCGTCTTAAATCGATCCCTCATCTGTCACTCGAGATTATGGCATGATTACCTTATCTGAAATACCATTTTGCATTCACCGGTAAAATTAGAGATGTTTCTTCATGGAAAAGGGCTAAATAAAAAGTCACTAACTACAGGAGTAGTGAAATTAGGACTCGAGTAGAGAGACTGACTGCCAGACAGGAGTGGCAATAGCTGTGTAACCCAGGGAAATATTAAATAGCAGTGAATCCCCTGCAGGTGTGGTAATATATGACCCCTGAGGGGCATGCAAGTGACTCCCAAGAAGATTTAGTGCAAAACGTGATGCAACATACCTCCAGTGAAAAGTAGGGGCGCTACTGGTACACTAAGAGAAAACACAACAAGTGTCCGGGGCCCAAGACTGTTCAACAGCGTCCCATCAGACATAAGAGGCATTACCAATAGACCCCTGGTTGTCTTCAAGAGGGAGTTGGACAGATACCTAAAGTGAGTGCATGATCAGCCGGGCTTTGGTTCGTAAGTTGGACTGTATGCGGCCAGCAGTAACAGCCTCGTTTATCATGCCCTGATCCACCGGCAGGAATGGTCATGGACCGGGCGGCGGGGGCGTTGATCCCCTGAATATCCTCCAGGTATTGCACTACGTGTGTGTGAACGTAGTACTTCCGTATGTTTGCTGCTGCGAGAGTGTGATCCTGGCTACAGCGTTCTGATAATTAGCTGCTGTGAGTGACCCTGGCTACAGAGTTCTGATAATTAGCTGCTGTGAGTGACCCTGGCTACAGTGTTCTGAGGGTTGTGAGCGCCCTGGTGTGAGTGACCCTGGTTACAGCGTTCTGATAATTAACTGCTGTGAGTGACCCTGGCTACAGTGTTCTGAGGGTTGTGAGCGCCCTGGTGTGAGTGACCCTGGTTACAGCATGCAGTCACTCCTGGTATTGCTACATATCAAAATTACATTTAAAATATATTTTCGTTTCCAGAGTCATCACTTCACTGAATATTTTTACCCGTTAAAGAATTATTTATTAAAAAACTAATGAAGGTGGTGGAGGTGGTATAGTGAAGATGGTGGAGGTTGTATATTTTTACCCATTAAAGAATTATTTATTAAAAAACTAATGAAGGTGGTGCAGGTGGTGTAGATAATGAAGATGGTGCAGGTAGTGTAGATAATGAAGATGGTGCAGGTAGTGTAGATAATGAAGATGGTGCAGGTAGTGTAGATAATGAAGGTGGTGCAGGTGGTGTAGATAATGAAGATGGTGCAGGTAGTGTAGATAATGAAGATGGTGCAGGTAGTGTAGATAATGAAGATGGTGCAGGTGGTGTAGTGAAGATGGTGAAGGTTGTATAATGAAGATGGTGGAGGTGGTATAGTGAAGATGGTGGAGGTGGTATAGTGAAGATGGTGAAGGTGGTATAATGAAGATGGTGGAGGTGGTATAATGAAGATGATGGAGGTGGTATAGTGAAGATGGTGAAGGTTGTATAATGAAGATGGTGGAGGTGGTATAGTGAAGATGGTGGAGGTGGTATAGTGAAGATGATGGAGGTGGTATAGTGAAGATGGTGAAGGTTGTATAATGAAGATGGTGGAGGTGGTATAGTGAAGATGGTGGAGGTGGTATAGTGAAGATGGTGAAGGTTGTATAATGAAGATGGTGGAGGTGGTATAGTGAAGATGGTGGAGGTGGTATAGTGAAGATGATGGAGGTGGTATAGTGAAGATGGTGAAGGTTGTATAATGAAGATGGTGGAGGTGGTATAGTGAAGATGGTGAAGGTTGTATAATGAAGATGGTGGAGGTGGTATAGTGAAGATGGTGGAGGTTGTATAATGAAGATGGTGGAGGTGGTATAGTGAAGATGGTGAAGGTTGTATAATGAAGATGGTGGAGGTGGTATAGTGAAGATGGTGAAGGTTGTATAATGAAGATGGTGGAGGTGGTATAGTGAAGATGGTGGAGGTGGTATAGTGAAGATGGTGAAGGTTGTATAATGAAGATGGTGGAGGTGGTATAGTGAAGATGGTGGAGGTGGTATAGTGAAGATGGTGGAGGTGGTATAATGAAGATGGTGGAGGTGGTATAGTGAAGATGGTGGAGGTGGTATAATGAAGATGGTGAAGGTTGTATAATGAAGATGGTGGAGGTGGTATAGTGAAGATGGTGGAGGTGGTATAATGAAGATGGTGGAGGTGGTATAGTGAAGATGGTGGAGGTGGTATAGTGAAGATGGTGCAGGTGGTATAGTGAAGATGGTGGAGGTGGTATAATGAAGATGGTGGAGGTGGTATAGTGAAGATGGTGGAGGTGGTATAATGAAGATGATGGAGGTGGTATAGTGAAGATGGTGAAGGTTGTATAATGAAGATGGTGGAGGTGGTATAGTGAAGATGGTGGAGGTGGTATAGTGAAGATGGTGGAGGTGGTATAATGAAGATGGTGGAGGTGGTATAGTGAAGATGGTGGAGGTGGTATAGTGAAGATGGTGAAGGTTGTATAATGAAGATGGTGGAGGTGGTATAGTGAAGATGGTGGAGGTGGTATAATGAAGATGGTGGAGGTGGTATAGTGAAGATGGTGGAGGTGGTATAGTGAAGATGGTGCAGGTGGTATAGTGAAGATGGTGGAGGTGGTATAATGAAGATGGTGGAGGTGGTATAGTGAAGATGGTGGAGGTGGTATAGTGAAGATGGTGAAGGTTGTATAATGAAGATGGTGGAGGTGGTATAGTGAAGATGGTGGAGGTGGTATAGTGAAGATGATGGAGGTGGTATAGTGAAGATGGTGAAGGTTGTATAATGAAGATGGTGGAGGTGGTATAGTGAAGATGGTGGAGGTTGTATAGTGAAGATGGTGGAGGTGGTATAGTGAAGATGGTGGAGGTGGTATAGTGAAGATGGTGGAGGTTGTATAGTGAAGATGGTGGAGCTTGTATAGTGAAGATGGTGGAGGTGGTAGAGTGAAGATGGTGGAGGTTGTATTGTGAAGATGGTGGAGGTTGTATACCACCTCCACCATCTTCACTATACCACCTCCACCATCTTCACTATACCACCTCCACCATCTTCACTCTACCACCTCCACCACCTTCAGGTGGTGGAGGTGGCGCTCACAACCCTCAGAACACTGTAGCCAGGGTCACTCACAGCAGTTAATTATCAGAACGCTGTAACCAGGGACACTCCCAGCAGTTAATTATCAGAACTCTGTAGCCAGGGTCACTCACAGCAGCTAATTATCAGAACACTGTAGCCAGGGTCACTCACAGCAGTTAATTATCAGAACACTGCAGCCAAGCCCATGATGACACTCTTCAGGTCGCTTGTTCCATCTAGGCTTTAATATTGCTGCACACTAACAGCACCTTTCAAGGCAGGTGAAATTGCTGACCTAGAAAATGTACAGAGAACCTTCACGGCGCGCATAACGGAGATAAAACACCTCAGTTACTGGAAGCGCTTGAAGTTCATGAACATGTATTCCCTGGAACGCAGGCGGGAGAGATACATGATTATATACACCTGGAAAATCCTAGAGGGATTAGTACCCAACTTGCACACGAAAATCACTCACAACGAAAGCAAAATATTTGGCAGACGATGCAACATCCCCCAGTGAAAAGCTGGGGTGTCACTAGCACGTTAAGAGACAATACAATAAGTGTCAGGGGCCCGAAACTGTTCAACTGCCACTCAGCATGCATAATGGGGATTACCAATAGACCACTGGCAGTCTTCAAGCTGGCACTGGACAAGCACCTAAAGTCGGTACCTGACCAGCCGGGCTGTGGCTCGTACATTGGATTGCGTGCAGCCAGCAGTAACAGCCTGGTTGATCAGGCTCTGATCCACCAGGAGGCCTGGTCACAGACCGGGGCGCGGAGGAGCTGACCCCCCGGAACTCTCTCCAGGATAACTCCAGGGTCACTCGCAGGAGCAAATTATCAGAACTCTGTAGCTAGGTTACTCACTCACAGCAGTTATTTATCAGAACGCTGTAGCCACAGTTACTCACTCACAGCAGTCATTTATCAGAACGCTGTAGCCAGGGTCACTCACAGCAGCTAATTATCAGAACGCTGTAGCCAGGGTCACTCACAGCAGCTAATTATCAGAACGCTGTAGCCACGGTTACTCTCTCACAGCAGCTAATTATCAGAATGCTGTAGCCAGGGTCACTCACAGCAGCTAATTATCAGAACGCTGTAGCCAGGATCACACTCTCGCAGCAGCTAATTATCAGAATGCTGTAGCCAGGGTCACTCACAGCAGCTAATTATCAGAACGCTGTAGCCAGGATCACACTCTCACAGCAGCTAATTATCAGAATGCTGTAGCCAGGGTCACTCACAGCAGCTAATTATCAGAACTCTGTAGCCAGGGTCACTCACAGCAGCTAATTATCAGAACGCTGTTGCCAGGATCACACTCTCGCAGCAGCTAATTATAAGAACTATAGTAAATAGCATGTATTAAGGTAGAGAGTTAGTTAGTTTAATATGTTTATTATGCACCCCATACCCATCCTGTGGGCGGTAGTCAAAAGATTACAGAGGTACATAATTGGTCCAGGGACTGGGCCTCAAAGTTTTGATAGCTGTGCAAGTTCCAGAGGTAATGAATTCACAATTTAGAAAGGTAATGAACTCACAATTTACAAAGGTAATGAACTCCAGGTAGGTCTAGTCACAATCATGACAAGGTACAAAGGTATTTACAGATTACAGAGGTACACAATGGGTCCAGGGACCGGGCTCCAAAGTTTTGATGGCTAAACTAGGTACAAGGTAATGAACTCACAAGTTACAAAGGTAATGAACTCACAAGTTACAAAGGTAATGAATACTGTAAGAATGGTTACTTACGTTTATACATGGCTGCAATCATGAACAAATTTTAGAGTAATGAGCAATTCACACTTCCACAGCCGGTCACAACTGTAGTGAGTTATTGGTGCAAATGTTGATTGCTGAGTCTCCCTCACACACACACACACACACACACATACAAATTCAAACACACACACACACTCATACACACACACGCACACACACACACAACTCATACACACACACGCACTCATACACACACACACATACACACACACACACTCATACACACACACACACACTCATACTCACACACACACACACACACACACACACACACACACACACACACACACACTCATACACACACACACACTCATACACACACACACACTCATACTCACACACACACACACACACACACACACACACACACACACACACATGCACATATGTGGTAATGCTTTATTTACAGCTAGCAAAGTCAGGGTATTTCTCCAGAATGGTCTGTAATATACCACTGTGGATAAAATACTTAGCCATATCTTGAACACTTCTGAGTGAGTTGTTTCTAAATTCATTAATTTTATCGCACTCCAGTACATAATGACGCAGGGTGTGACAATAATCCATCTGGCAAAGTTTACATTTCGTTTGGTCTACATCTGGTGGTGGTGATTTAACCTGCCAAAGATACTTGTAACCCAGCCGGAGCCGGGCGGTAGTGACATCCAAGAGTCTGCTTATCTTGTTGGATGCACCATAGACATGTGGCTCCTCCTGCATGATGGAATGATGATAGATGGACTCACTGGTGTCAATCTCCCTGATCCTTAAGTCCATAAGGTAGAGATAGAAGGTGTTTAATTAGCGTGTAGTAGTGTGGGTACCACCAACACATACACAAACATACGGAAGTACTACGTTCACACACACGTAGTGCAATACCTGGAGGATATTCAGGGGATCAACGCCCCCGCCGCCCGGTCCATGACCATTCCTGCCGGTGGATCAGGGCATGATAAACGAGGCTGTTACTGCTGGCCGCATACAGTCCAACTTACGAACCAAAGCCCGGCTGATCATGCACTCACTTTAGGTATCTGTCCAACTCCCTCTTGAAGACAACCAGGGGTCTATTGGTAATGCCTCTTATGTCTGATGGGACGCTGTTGAACAGTCTTGGGCCCCGGACACTTGTTGTGTTTTCTCTTAGTGTACCAGTAGCGCCCCTACTTTTCACTGGGGGTATGTTGCATCACGTTTTGCACTAAATCTTCTTGGGAGTCACTTGCATGCCCCTCAGGGGTCATATATTACCACACCTGCAGGGGATTCACTGCTATTTAATATTTCCCTGGGTTACACAGCTATTGCCACTCCTGTCTGGCAGTCAGTCTCTCTACTCGAGTCCTAATTTCACTACTCCTGTAGTTAGTGACTTTTTATTTAGCCCTTTTCCATGAAGAAACATCTCTAATTTTACCGGTGAATGCAAAATGGTATTTCAGATAAGGTAATCATGCCATAATCTCGAGTGACAGGTGAGGGATCGATTTAAGACGACCATAAGACCCAATGACGACTGCCACGTTGCTCGCCAAGCTTACGACCACGACTGACGGTAGCGATATATCGCGATGGGAATTAAAAAGAATGATAATGACTGTGTAAATTTGATTTTTGACAGTAAAAACAAATCGAGGAATTTTGGAGTTGTTTCGTTTTTTCTTGGCCTGGGGGGGATACTGATCGGGTTAGATATCCCTCGACTCGTCCTAGGAGGATCCAACCTCACGCTACTGATTATCCTTAATTTTCCCTGATGTGAACTCAACTAGTTCAGGGCTTATTGAGAACCTCTGGTTCGGTCGCCAGAGGTTCTGTTCCTAACTCTCGTAACAGATCCTCCAGTTTCTGCTCAAGAACTGACAGTTTTTTTTTTTTTCACGGAGAATAACGTGTTCCGCTCATACTCATATGAGTCTGGGGACACTTCGTCCATCGACTCGTGAGTATGCAAGTGACGTGGAGAAGGCTTCTGCATACTCATGTTTATTGCCATAGCAATAATAAGGACGAAGATGGTGGAGACTAACAGAAAAGATGGCAGAAGGTTGGTGGCCTGGAGTTTGGGCCAGAATATGAGCTTTGTTCTTTCTACTAGGTTCAGCTAGTTTCCGTGGGAGAGGTCTTCTCCATGTGATGACCCGGCCTCTTTTCCTGTCGGGTATTCAGGGCACTTTCGTATACAACGCAAATATTTTAGTGCTGTATGTCAAAGTGTATTAACATATATTAAAGAATAAGAACTGGGCAAAGAACACAATGAACCATGGTTTTTTTAATCTCTGGATGATCTCTTGTATCAATTCTTTTGAAAACTGAGTCTCAGCAAATCGTAGTAGCAACTTGCGAATTACTTTACGCCGATCTTTTCTCTCCCAATTCTCCACCTGTTCAGGTTCGGTCTCTAGAGACTGCACTTTTTCAACTTCGGTCTCTAGAGACAGTTCCTCACTAGTTATTGCGACCTGAGGCTGCACATCGTCAGCTACGTTCACAAGAGGCTGAGTATTATTAACTTCAGCCTCCTGAAGTTCGTTTAGTGATACTTATCCAGGGTCCTTCCCAGTCTCTAAGAGGAGTTTTTCCAGTTGTACCTTTTAGTTTAAGACTTTTGTATTCATAAAAATAATCGCCCTCATCCAAGGTATCGTGATCTCTGGTTGACAGTTACGATAAGCATCGGGGAAAAACTCCTTTACAAACTCCAAGACAAAGCTATCTGAGTAGCTTGGTTGTGGGTAATGGTACATATTATGTACCGCCCATGCTATGACATACCCCACTGACATCTCCAGTATACCAGCTGTCAGTAACATTATTAGGGTTACTTTCAAATTCCGTTTTCGTAAACAAGAATAGAAATCCATTTTCAACTTTTTCTCGACTTTATTATTCTAAAACTTGGCAAAGGATTCTATTTAATTATTAAAACATACAGTTTTAAGTTACAAAGTAACCTAATATATTACACACAAAAAAAATGTCGAGTTAGAATTCTTAAATGAATATTTGACACAATGCAAAATATATAAATATATAATAAAAATATATTAGATATGTAATAATACATATTTATGATAAATACAAATAATAATTTTAACATTAAATATATATGTATAAGTTGTAATAGTGAAGATGGTGGAGGTGGTATAGTGAAGATGGTGGAGGTGGTATAGTGAAGATGGTGGAGGTTGTATAGTGAAGATGGTGGAGGTGGTATAGTGAAGATGATGAAGGTTGTATAGTGAAGATGGTGGAGGTGGTATAGTGAGGTGGTATAGTGAAGATAGTGGAGTGGTATAGTGAAGATGGTGGAGGTGGTATAGTGAAGATGGTGGAGGTGGTATAGTGAAGATGGTGGAGTGTGGTATAATGAAGATGGTATAATGGTATAATGAAAATGTACAGAGAACCTTCACGGCGCGCATAACGGAGATAAAACACCTCAGTTACTGGAAGCGCTTGAAGTTCATGAACATGTATTCCCTGGAACGCAGGCGGGAGAGATACATGATTATATACACCTGGAAAATCCTAGAGGGATTAGTACCCAACTTGCACACGAAAATCACTCACAACGAAAGCAAAATATTTGGCAGACGATGCAACATCCCCCAGTGAAAAGCTGGGGTGTCACTAGCACGTTAAAAGACAATACAATAAGTGTCAGGGGCCCGAAACTGTTCAACTGCCACTCAGCATGCATAATGGGGATTACCAATAGACCACTGGCAGTCTTCAAGCTGGCACTGGACAAGCACCTAAAGTCGGTACCTGAACAGCCGGGCTGTGGCTCGTACATTGGATTGCGTGCAGCCAGCAGTAACAGCCTGGTTGATCAGGCTCTGATCCACCAGGAGGCCTGGTCACAGACCGGGGCGCGGAGGAGTTGACCCCCCGGAACTCTCTCCAGGATAACTCCAGGGTCACTCGCAGGAGCAAATTATCAGAACTCTGTAGCCAGGGCCACTCACAGCAGTTATTTATCAGAACGCTGTAGCCAGAGTCGCTAACAGCAGCTAATTATCAGAACTCTGTAGCCAGGGTCACTCACAGCAGCTAATTATCAGAACTCTGTAGCCAGGGTCACTCACAGCAGCTAATTATCAGAACTCTGTAGCCAGGGTCACTCACAGCAGCTAAGAATGCTGTAGCCAGTGTCACTCACAGCAGCTAATTATCAGAACGCGGTAGCCACGGTTACTCACTCACAGCAGTAGCCAGGGTCACTCACAGCAGCTAATTATCAGAATGCTGTAGCAGGGTCACTCACAGCAGCTAATTATCAGAACGCTGTAGCCACGGTACTCACAGCAGTTAGAACGCTGTAGCCAGGGTCACTCACAGCAGCTAATTATCAGAACGCTGTAGCCACGGTTACTCACTCACAGCAGTCATTTATCAGAACGCTGTAGCCAGGGTCACTCACAGCAGCTAATTATCAGAACGCTGTAGCCACGGTTGCTCACTCACAGCAGCTAATTATCAGAATCCTGTAGCCAGGGTCACTCACAGCAGCTAATTATCAGAACGCTGTAGCCAGGGTCACTCACAGCAGCTAATTATCAGAATGCTGTAGCCACGGTTACTCACTCACAGCAGCTAATTATCAGAATGCTGTAGCCAGGGTCACTCACAGCAGCTAATTATCAGAACTCTGTAGCCAGGGTCACTCACAGCAGCTAATTATCAGAACGCTGTAGCCAGGATCACACTCTCGCAGCAGCTAATTATAAGAACTATAGTAAATAGCATGTATTAAGGTAGAGATAGAAGGTGTTTAATTAGCGTGTAGTAGTGTGGGTACCACCAACACATACACAAACATACGGAAGTACTACGTTCACACACACGTAGTGCAATACCTGGAGGATATTCAGGGGATCAACGCCCCCGCCGCCCGGTCCATGACCATTCCTGCCGGTGGATCAGGGCATGATAAACGAGGCTGTTACTGCTGGCCGCATACAGTCCAACTTACGAACCAAAGCCCGGCTGATCATGCACTCACTTTAGGTATCTGTCCAACTCCCTCTTGAAGACAACCAGGGGTCTATTGGTAATGCCTCTTATGTCTGATGGGACGCTGTTGAACAGTCTTGGGCCCCGGACACTTGTTGTGTTTTCTCTTAGTGTACCAGTAGCGCCCCTACTTTTCACTGGGGGTATGTTGCATCACGTTTTGCACTAAATCTTCTTGGGAGTCACTTGCATGCCCCTCAGGGGTCATATATTACCACACCTGCAGGGGATTCACTGCTATTTAATATTTCCCTGGGTTACACAGCTATTGCCACTCCTGTCTGGCAGTCAGTCTCTCTACTCGAGTCCTAATTTCACTACTCCTGTAGTTAGTGACTTTTTATTTAGCCCTTTTCCATGAAGAAACATCTCTAATTTTACCGGTGAATGCAAAATGGTATTTCAGATAAGGTAATCATGCCATAATCTCGAGTGACAGGTGAGGGATCGATTTAAGACGACCATAAGACCCAATGACGACTGCCACGTTGCTCGCCAAGCTTACGACCACGACTGACGGTAGCGATATATCGTGATGGGAATTAAAAAGAATGATAATGACTGTGTAAATTTGATTTTTGACAGTAAAAACAAATCGAGGAATTTTGGATTTGTTTCGTTTTTTCTTGGCCTGGGGGGGATACTGATCGGGTTAGATATCCCTCGACTCGTCCTAGGAGGATCCAACCTCACGCTACTGATTATCCTTAATTTTCCCTGATGTGAACTCAACTAGTTCAGGGCTTATTGAGAACCTCTGGTTCGGTCGCCAGAGGTTCTGTTCCTAACTCTCGTAACAGATCCTCCAGTTTCTGCTCAAGAACTGACAGTTTTTTTTTTTTTTTCACGGAGAATAACGTGTTCCGCTCATACTCATATGAGTCTGGGGACACTTCGTCCATCGACTCGTGAGTATGCAAGTGACGTGGAGAAGGCTTCTGCATACTCATGTTTATTGCCATAGCAATAATAAGGACGAAGATGGTGGAGACTAACTGAAAAGATGGCAGAAGGTTGGTGGCCTGGAGTTTGGGCCAGAATATGAGCTTTGTTCTTTCTACTAGGTTCAGCTAGTTTCAGTGGGAGAGGTCTTCTCCATGTGATGACCCGGCCTCTTTTCCTGTCGGGTATTCAGGGCACTTTCGTATACAACGCAAATATTTTAGTGCTGTACGTCAAAGTGTATTAACATATATTAAAGAATAAGAACTGGGCAAAGAACACAATGAACCATGGTTTTTTTAATCTCTGGATGATCTCTTGTATCAATTCTTTTGAAAACTGAGTCTCAGCAAATCGTAGTAGCAACTTGCGAATTACTTTACGCCGATCTTTTCTCTCCCAATTCTCCACCTGTTCAGGTTCGGTCTCTAGAGACTGCACTTTTTCAACTTCGGTCTCTAGAGACAGTTCCTCACTAGTTATTGCGACCTGAGGCTGCACATCGTCAGCTACGTTCACAAGAGGCTGAGTATTATTAACTTCAGCCTCCTGAAGTTCGTTTAGTGATACTTATCCAGGGTCCTTCCCAGTCTCTAAGAGGAGTTTTTCCAGTTGTACCTTTTAGTTTAAGACTTTTGTATTCATAAAAATAATCGCCCTCATCCAAGGTATCGTGATCTCTGGTTGACAGTTACGATAAGCATCGGGGAAAAACTCCTTTACAAACTCCAAGACAAAGCTATCTGAGTAGCTTGGTTGTGGGTAATGGTACATATTATGTACCGCCCATGCTATGACATACCCCACTGAGATCTCCAGTATACCAGCTGTCAGTAACATTATTAGGGTTACTTTCAAATTCCGTTTTCGTAAACAAGAATAGAAATCCATTTTCAACTTTTTCTCGACTTTATTATTCTAAAACTTGGCAAAGGATTCTATTTAATTATTAAAACATACAGTTTTAAGTTACAAAGTAACCTAATATATTACACACAAAAAAAATGTCGAGTTAGAATTCTTAAATGAATATTTGACACAATGCAAAATATATAAATATATAATAAAAATATATTAGATATGTAATAATACATATTTATGATAAATACAAATAATAATTTTAACATTAAATATATATGTATAAGTTGTAATAGTGAAGATGGTGGAGGTGGTATAGTGAAGATGGTGGAGGTGGTATAGTGAAGATGGTGGAGGTGGTATAGTGAAGATGGTGGAGGTGGTATAGTGAAGATGGTGGAGGTGGTATAGTGAAGATGATGGAGGTGGTATAGTCAAGATAGTGGAGGTGGTATAGTGAAGATGGTGGAGGTGGTATAGTGAAGATGGTGGAGGTGGTATAGTGAAGATGGTGGAGGTGGTATAATGAAGATGGTATAATGGTATAATGAAAATGTACAGAGAACCTTCACGGCGCGCATAACGGAGATAAAACACCTCAGTTACTGGAAGCGCTTGAAGTTCATGAACATGTATTCCCTGGAACGCAGGCGGGAGAGATACATGATTATATACACCTGGAAAATCCTAGAGGGATTAGTACCCAACTTGCACACGAAAATCACTCACAACGAAAGCAAAATATTTGGCAGACGATGCAACATCCCCCAGTGAAAAGCTGGGGTGTCACTAGCACGTTAAAAGACAATACAATAAGTGTCAGGGGCCCGAAACTGTTCAACTGCCACTCAGCATGCATAATGGGGATTACCAATAGACCACTGGCAGTCTTCAAGCTGGCACTGGACAAGCACCTAAAGTCGGTACCTGAACAGCCGGGCTGTGGCTCGTACATTGGATTGCGTGCAGCCAGCAGTAACAGCCTGGTTGATCAGGCTCTGATCCACCAGGAGGCCTGGTCACAGACCGGGGCGCGGAGGAGTTGACCCCCCGGAACTCTCTCCAGGATAACTCCAGGGTCACTCGCAGGAGCAAATTATCAGAACTCTGTAGCCAGGGCCACTCACAGCAGTTATTTATCAGAACGCTGTAGCCAGAGTCGCTAACAGCAGCTAATTATCAGAACTCTGTAGCCAGGGTCACTCACAGCAGCTAATTATCAGAACTCTGTAGCCAGGGTCACTCACAGCAGCTAATTATCAGAACTCTGTAGCCAGGGTCACTCACAGCAGCTAATTATCAGAATGCTGTAGCCAGTGTCACTCACAGCAGCTAATTATCAGAACGCGGTAGCCACGGTTACTCACTCACAGCAGTTATTTATCAGAACGCTGTAGCCAGGGTCACTCACAGCAGCTAATTATCAGAATGCTGTAGCCAGGGTCACTCACAGCAGCTAATTATCAGAATGCTGTAGCCAGGGTCACTCACAGCAGCTAATTATCAGAACGCTGTAGCCACGGTTACTCACTCACAGCAGTTATTTATCAGAACGCTGTAGCCAGGGTCACTCACAGCAGCTAATTATCAGAACGCTGTAGCCAGAGTCGCTAACAGCAGCTTACGGTCACTCACAGCAGCTAATTATCAGAACGCTGTAGCCACGGTTACTCACTCACAGCAGTTATTTATCAGAACGCTGTAGCCAGGGTCACTCACAGCAGCTAATTATCAGAACGCTGTAGCCACGGTTACTCACTCACAGCAGTCATTTATCAGAACGCTGTAGCCAGGGTCACTCACAGCAGCTAATTATCAGAACGCTGTAGCCAGGGTCACTCACAGCAGCTAATTATCAGAACGCTGTAGCCACGGTTACTCACTCACAGCAGCTAATTATCAGAATGCTGTAGCCAGGGTCACTCACAGCAGCTAATTATCAGAACTCTGTAGCCAGGGTCACTCACAGCAGCTAATTATCAGAACGCTGTAGCCAGGATCACACTCTCGCAGCAGCTAATTATAAGAACTATAGTAAATAGCATGTATTAAGGTAGAGATAGAAGGTGTTTAATTAGCGTGTAGTAGTGTGGGTACCACCAACACATACACAAACATACGGAAGTACTACGTTCACACACACGTAGTGCAATACCTGGAGGATATTCAGGGGATCAACGCCCCCGCCGCCCGGTCCATGACCATTCCTGCCGGTGGATCAGGGCATGATAAACGAGGCTGTTACTGCTGGCCGCATACAGTCCAACTTACGAACCAAAGCCCGGCTGATCATGCACTCACTTTAGGTATCTGTCCAACTCCCTCTTGAAGACAACCAGGGGTCTATTGGTAATGCCTCTTATGTCTGATGGGACGCTGTTGAACAGTCTTGGGCCCCGGACACTTGTTGTGTTTTCTCTTAGTGTACCAGTAGCGCCCCTACTTTTCACTGGGGGTATGTTGCATCACGTTTTGCACTAAATCTTCTTGGGAGTCACTTGCATGCCCCTCAGGGGTCATATATTACCACACCTGCAGGGGATTCACTGCTATTTAATATTTCCCTGGGTTACACAGCTATTGCCACTCCTGTCTGGCAGTCAGTCTCTCTACTCGAGTCCTAATTTCACTACTCCTGTAGTTAGTGACTTTTTATTTAGCCCTTTTCCATGAAGAAACATCTCTAATTTTACCGGTGAATGCAAAATGGTATTTCAGATAAGGTAATCATGCCATAATCTCGAGTGACAGGTGAGGGATCGATTTAAGACGACCATAAGACCCAATGACGACTGCCACGTTGCTCGCCAAGCTTACGACCACGACTGACGGTAGCGATATATCGTGATGGGAATTAAAAAGAATGATAATGACTGTGTAAATTTGATTTTTGACAGTAAAAACAAATCGAGGAATTTTGGATTTGTTTCGTTTTTTCTTGGCCTGGGGGGGATACTGATCGGGTTAGATATCCCTCGACTCGTCCTAGGAGGATCCAACCTCACGCTACTGATTATCCTTAATTTTCCCTGATGTGAACTCAACTAGTTCAGGGCTTATTGAGAACCTCTGGTTCGGTCGCCAGAGGTTCTGTTCCTAACTCTCGTAACAGATCCTCCAGTTTCTGCTCAAGAACTGACAGTTTTTTTTTTTTTTCACGGAGAATAACGTGTTCCGCTCATACTCATATGAGTCTGGGGACACTTCGTCCATCGACTCGTGAGTATGCAAGTGACGTGGAGAAGGCTTCTGCATACTCATGTTTATTGCCATAGCAATAATAAGGACGAAGATGGTGGAGACTAACAGAAAAGATGGCAGAAGGTTGGTGGCCTGGAGTTTGGGCCAGAATATGAGCTTTGTTCTTTCTACTAGGTTCAGCTAGTTTCCGTGGGAGAGGTCTTCTCCATGTGATGACCCGGCCTCTTTTCCTGTCGGGTATTCAGGGCACTTTCGTATACAACGCAAATATTTTAGTGCTGTACGTCAAAGTGTATTAACATATATTAAAGAATAAGAACTGGGCAAAGAACACAATGAACCATGGTTTTTTTAATCTCTGGATGATCTCTTGTATCAATTCTTTTGAAAACTGAGTCTCAGCAAATCGTAGTAGCAACTTGCGAATTACTTTACGCCGATCTTTTCTCTCCCAATTCTCCACCTGTTCAGGTTCGGTCTCTAGAGACTGCACTTTTTCAACTTCGGTCTCTAGAGACAGTTCCTCACTAGTTATTGCGACCTGAGGCTGCACATCGTCAGCTACGTTCACAAGAGGCTGAGTATTATTAACTTCAGCCTCCTGAAGTTCGTTTAGTGATACTTATCCAGGGTCCTTCCCAGTCTCTAAGAGGAGTTTTTCCAGTTGTACCTTTTAGTTTAAGACTTTTGTATTCATAAAAATAATCGCCCTCATCCAAGGTATCGTGATCTCTGGTTGACAGTTACGATAAGCATCGGGGAAAAACTCCTTTACAAACTCCAAGACAAAGCTATCTGAGTAGCTTGGTTGTGGGTAATGGTACATATTATGTACCGCCCATGCTATGACATACCCCACTGAGATCTCCAGTATACCAGCTGTCAGTAACATTATTAGGGTTACTTTCAAATTCCGTTTTCGTAAACAAGAATAGAAATCCATTTTCAACTTTTTCTCGACTTTATTATTCTAAAACTTGGCAAAGGATTCTATTTAATTATTAAAACATACAGTTTTAAGTTACAAAGTAACCTAATATATTACACACAAAAAAAATGTCGAGTTAGAATTCTTAAATGAATATTTGACACAATGCAAAATATATAAATATATAATAAAAATATATTAGATATGTAATAATACATATTTATGATAAATACAAATAATAATTTTAACATTAAATATATATGTATAAGTTGTAATAGTGAAGATGGTGGAGGTGGTATAGTGAAGATGGTGGAGGTGGTATAGTGAAGATGGTGGAGGTGGTATAGTGAAGATGGTGGAGGTGGTATAGTGAAGATGGTGGAGGTGGTATAGTGAAGATGGTGGAGGTGGTATAGTGAAGATGATGGAGGTGGTATAGTGAAGATGGTGGAGGTGGTATAGTGAAGATGGTGGAGGTGGTATAGTGAAGATGGTGGAGGTGGTATAGTGAAGATGGTGGAGGTGGTATAATGAAGATGGTATAATGGTATAATGAAAATGTACAGAGAACCTTCACGGCGCGCATAACGGAGATAAAACACCTCAGTTACTGGAAGCGCTTGAAGTTCATGAACATGTATTCCCTGGAACGCAGGCGGGAGAGATACATGATTATATACACCTGGAAAATCCTAGAGGGATTAGTACCCAACTTGCACACGAAAATCACTCACAACGAAAGCAAAATATTTGGCAGACGATGCAACATCCCCCAGTGAAAAGCTGGGGTGTCACTAGCACGTTAAAAGACAA
This sequence comes from Cherax quadricarinatus, assembly GCF_038502225.1. Classification (NCBI taxonomy): domain Eukaryota; kingdom Metazoa; phylum Arthropoda; class Malacostraca; order Decapoda; family Parastacidae; genus Cherax; species Cherax quadricarinatus. The sequence goes on along the minus strand of NC_091353.1, from coordinate 3,489,598 downwards.
TACAATAAGTGTCAGGGGCCCGAAACTGTTCAACTGCCACTCAGCATGCATAATGGGGATTACCAATAGACCACTGGCAGTCTTCAAGCTGGCACTGGACAAGCACCTAAAGTCGGTACCTGAACAGCCGGGCTGTGGCTGGTACATTGGATTGCGTGCAGCCAGCAGTAACAGCCTGGTTGATCAGGCTCTGATCCACCAGGAGGCCTGGTCACAGACCGAGGCGCGGAAAAGTTGACCCCCCGGAACTCTCTCCAGGATAACTCCAGGGTCACTCGCAGGAGCAAATTATCAGAACTCTGTAGCCAGGGCCACTCACAGCAGTTATTTATCAGAACGCTGTAGCCAGAGTCGCTAACAGCAGCTAATTATCAAAACTCTGTAGCCAGGGTCACTCACAGCAGCTAATTATCAGAACTCTGTAGCCAGGGTCACTCACAGCAGCTAATTATCAGAACTCTGTAGCCAGGGTCACTCACAGCAGCTAATTATCAGAGCTCTGTAGCCAGGGTCACTCAAAGCAGCTAATTATCAGAATGCTGTAGCCAGTGTCACTCACAGCAGCTAATTATCAGAACGCGGTAGCCACGGTTACTCACTCACAGCAGTTATTTATCAGAACGCTGTAGCCAGGGTCACTCACAGCAGCTAATTATCAGAATGCTGTAGCCAGGGTCACTCACAGCAGCTAATTATCAGAACGCTGTAGCCACGGTTACTCACTCACAGCAGTTATTTATCAGAACGCTGTAGCCAGGGTCACTCACAGCAGCTAATTATCAGAACGCTGTAGCCACGGTTACTCACTCACAGCAGTCATTTATCAGAACGCTGTAGCCAGGGTCACTCACAGCAGCTAATTATCAGAACGCTGTAGCCAGGGTCACTCACAGCAGCTAATTATCAGAATGCTGTAGCCACGGTTACTCACTCACAGCAGCTAATTATCAGAATGCTGTAGCCAGGGTCACTCACAGCAGCTAATTATCAGAACTCTGTAGCCAGGGTCACTCACAGCAGCTAATTATCAGAACGCTGTAGCCAGGATCACACTCTCGCAGCAGCTAATTATAAGAACTATAGTAAATAGCATGTATTAAGGTAGAGATAGAAGGTGTTTAATTAGCGTGTAGTAGTGTGGGTACCACCAACACATACACAAACATACGGAAGTACTACGTTCACACACACGTAGTGCAATACCTGGAGGATATTCAGGGGATCAACGCCCCCGCCGCCCGGTCCATGACCATTCCTGCAAGTGACGTGGAGAAGGCTTCTGCATACTCATGTTTATTGCCATAGCAATAATAAGGACGAAGATCGTGGAGACTAACAGAAAAGATGGCAGAAGGTTGGTGGCCTGGAGTTTGGGCCAGAATATGAGCTTTGTTCTTTCTACTAGGTTCAGCTAGTTTCCGTGGGAGAGGTCTTCTCCATGTGATGACCCGGCCTCTTTTCCTGTCGGGTATTCAGGGCACTTTCGTATACAACGCAAATATTTTAGTGCTGTACGTCAAAGTGTATTAACATATATTAAAGAATAAGAACTGGGCAAAGAACACAATGAACCATGGTTTTTTTAATCTCTGGATGATCTCTTGTATCAATTCTTTTGAAAACTGAGTCTCAGCAAATCGTAGTAGCAACTTGCGAATTACTTTACGCCGATCTTTTCTCTCCCAATTCTCCACCTGTTCAGGTTCGGTCTCTAGAGACTGCACTTTTTCAACTTCGGTCTCTAGAGACAGTTCCTCACTAGTTATTGCGACCTGAGGCTGCACATCGTCAGCTACGTTCACAAGAGGCTGAGTATTATTAACTTCAGCCTCCTGAAGTTCGTTTAGTGATACTTATCCAGGGTCCTTCCCAGTCTCTAAGAGGAGTTTTTCCAGTTGTACCTTTTAGTTTAAGACTTTTGTATTCATAAAAATAATCGCCCTCATCCAAGGTATCGTGATCTCTGGTTGACAGTTACGATAAGCATCGGGGAAAAACTCCTTTACAAACTCCAAGACAAAGCTATCTGAGTAGCTTGGTTGTGGGTAATGGTACATATTATGTACCGCCCATGCTATGACATACCCCACTGACATCTCCAGTATACCAGCTGTCAGTAACATTATTAGGGTTACTTTCAAATTCCGTTTTCGTAAACAAGAATAGAAATCCATTTTCAACTTTTTCTCGACTTTATTATTCTAAAACTTGGCAAAGGATTCTATTTAATTATTAAAACATACAGTTTTAAGTTACAAAGTAACCTAATATATTACACACAAAAAAAATGTCGAGTTAGAATTCTTAAATGAATATTTGACACAATGCAAAATATATAAATATATAATAAAAATATATTAGATATGTAATAATACATATTTATGATAAATACAAATAATAATTTTAACATTAAATATATATGTATAAGTTGTAATAGTGAAGATGGTGGAGGTGGTATAGTGAAGATGGTGGAGGTGGTATAGTGAAGATGGTGGAGGTGGTATAGTGAAGATGGTGGAGGTGGTATAGTGAAGATGGTGGAGGTGGTATAGTGAAGATGGTGGAGGTGGTATAGTGAAGATGGTGGAGGTGGTATAGTGAAGATGGTGGAGGTGGTATAGTCAAGATAGTGGAGGTGGTATAGTGAAGATGGTGGAGGTGGTATAGTGAAGATGGTGGAGGTGGTATAGTGAAGATGGTGGAGGTGGTATAGTGAAGATGGTGAAGGTGGTATAGTGAAGATACTGGAGGTTGTATAGTGAAGATGTTGGAGGTGGTATAGTCAAGATGGTGAAGGTGGTATAGTGAAGATACTGGAGGTTGTATAGTGAAGATGGTGGAGGTTGTATAGTGAAGATGTTGGAGGTGGTATAGTGAAGATGGTGGAGGTGGTATAGTGAAGATGGTGCAGGTGGTATAGTGAAGATGGTGGAGGTGGTATAGTGAAGATGGTGGAGGTTGTATAGTGAAGATGGTGGAGGTTGTATAGTGAAGATGGTGGAGGTTGTATAGTGAAGATGGTGGAGGTGGTATAGTGAAGATGGTGGATGTGGTATAGTGAAGATGGTGGAGGTGGTATAATTGAAGAGGTTGTATAGTGAAGATGGTGGAGGTGGTATAGTGAAGATGGGAGGTGGAGGTGGTAGGTGGTATAGTGAAGATGATGGAGGTGGTATAGTGAAGATAGTGGAGGTGGTATAGTGAAGATGGTGGAGGTGGTATAGTGAAGATGGTGGAGGTGGTATAGTGAAGATGGTGGAGGTGGTATAGTGAAGATGGTGGAGGTTGTATAGTGAAGATGGTGGAGGTTGTATAGTGAAGACGGTGGAGGTTGTATAGTGAAGATGGTGGAGGTGGTATAGTGAAGATGGTGGAGGTGGTATAGTGAAGATGGTGGAGGTGGTATAGTGAAGATGGTGGAGGTTGTATAGTGAAGATGGTGGAGGTGGTATAGTGAAGATGGTGGAGGTGGTATAGTGAAGATGGTGGAGGTTGTATAGTGAAGATGGTGGAGGTGGTATAGTGAAGATGGTGGAGGTGGTATAGTGAAGATGGTGGAGGTGGTATAGTGAAGATGGTGGAGGTGGTATAGTGAAGATGGTGGAGGTGGTATAGTGAAGATGGTGGAGGTTGTATAGTGAAGATGGTGGAGGTTGTATAGTGAAGATGGTGGAGGTTGTATAGTGAAGATGGTGGAGGTGGTATAGTGAAGATGGTGGAGGTGGTATAGTGAAGATGGTGGAGGTGGTATAGTGAAGATGGTGGAGGTGGTATAGTGAAGATGGTGGAGGTTGTATAGTGAAGATGGTGGAGGTTGTATAGTGAAGATGGTGGAGGTTGTATAGTGAAGATGGTGGAGGTTGTATAGTGAAGATGGTGGAGGTGGTATAGTGAAGATGGTGGAGGTTGTATAGTGAAGATGGTGGAGGTTGTATAGTGAAGATGGTGGAGGTTGTATAGTGAAGATGGTGGAGGTTGTATAGTGAAGATGGTGGAGGTTGTATAGTGAAGATGGTGGAGGTTGTATAGTGAAGATGGTGGAGGTGGTATAGTGAAGATGGTGGAGGTGGTATAGTGAAGATGGTGGAGGTGGTATAGTGAAGATGGTGGAGGTTGTATAGTGAAGATGGTGGAGGTGGTATAGTGAAGATGGTGGAGGTGGTATAGTGAAGATGGTGGAGGTTGTATAGTGAAGATGGTGGAGGTGGTATAGTGAAGATGGTGGAGGTGGTATAGTGAAGATGGTGGAGGTGGTATAGTGAAGGTGGTGGAGGTGGTATAGTGAAGATGGTGGAGGTTGTATAGTGAAGATGGTGGAGGTGGTATAGTGAAGATGGTGGAGGTGGTATAGTGAAGATGGTGGAGGTTGTATAGTGAAGATGGTGGAGGTTGTATAGTGAAGATGGTGGAGGTGGTATAGTGAAGATGGTGGAGGTGGTATAGTGAAGATGGTGGAGGTGGTATAGTGAAGATGGTGGAGGTGGTATAGTGAAGATGGTGGAGGTGGTATAGTGAAGATGGTGGAGGTGGTATAGTGAAGATGGTGGAGGTGGTATAGTGAAGATGGTGGAGGTGGTATAGTGAAGATGGTGGAGGTTGTATAGTGAAGATGGTGGAGGTGGTATAGTGAAGATGGTGGAGGTGGTATAGTGAAGATGGTGGAGGTTGTATAGTGAAGATGGTGGAGGTGGTATAGTGAAGATGGTGGAGGTGGTATAGTGAAGATGGTGGAGGTGGTATAGTGAACATGGTGGAGGTTGTATAGTGAAGATGCTGGAGGTTGTATAGTGAAGATGGTGGAGGATGTATAGTGAAGATGGTGGAGGTTGTATAGTAAAGACGGCGGAGGTTGTATAGTGAAGATGGTGGAGGTGGTACACTGAAGATGGTGGAGGTTTTATAGTGAAGATTGTGGAGGTTGTATAGTGAAGATGGTGGAGGATGTATAGTGAAGATGGTGGAGGTGGTATAGTGAAGATGGTGGAGGTTTTATAGTGAAGATGGTGGAGGTTGTATAGTGAAGATGGTGGAGGATGTATAGTGAAGATGGTGGAGGTGGTATAGTGAAGATGGTGGAGGTGATATAGTGAAGATGGTGGAGGTGGTACACTGAAGATGGTGGAGGTTTTATAGTGAAGATGGTGGAGGTTGTATAGTGAAGATGGTGGAGGATGTATAGTGAAGATGGTGGAGGTGGTATAGTGAAGATGGTGGAGGTGGTATAGTGAAGATGGTGGAGGTGGTAAACTGAAGATGGTGGAGGTTTTATAGTGAAGATGGTGGAGGTTGTATAGTGAAGATGGTGGAGGTGGTATAGTGAAGATGGTGGAGGTGATATAGTGAAGATGGTGGAGGTGGTACACTGAAGATGGTGGAGGTTTTATAGTGAAGATGGTAGAGGTTGTATAGTGAAGATGGTGGAGGATGTATAGTGAAGATGGTGGAGGTGGTATAGTGAAGATGGTGGAGGTAATATAGTGAAGATGGTGGAGGTGGTACACTGAAGATGGTGGAGGTTTTATAGTGAAGATGGTGGAGGTTGTATAGTGAAGATGGTGGAGGATGTATAGTGAAGATGGTGGAGGTGGTATAGTGAAGATGGTGGAGGTTGTATAGTGAAGATGGAGGAGGTTGTATAGTGAAGATGGTGGATGTGGAATAGTGAAGATGGTGGTGGTTGCATAGTGAAGATGGTGGAGGTGGTATAGTGAAGATGGTGGAGGTGATATAGTGAAGATGGTGGAGGTGGTACACTGAAGATGGTGGAGGTTTTATAGTGAAGATGGTGGAGGTTGTATAGTGAAGATGGTGGAGGATGTATAGTGAAGATGGTGGAGGTGGTATAGTGAAGATGGTGGAGGTGGTATAGTGAAGATGGTGGAGGTTGTATAGTGAAGATGGTGGATGTGGAATAGTGAAGATGGTGGAGGTTGCATAGTGAAGATGGTGGAGGTGGTATAGTGAAGATGGTGGAGGTTGTATATTGAAGATGGTGGAGTTGGTATAGTGAAGATGGTGGATGTGGAATAGTGAAGATGGTGGAGGTTGCATAGTGAAGATGGTGGAGGTGGTATAGTGAAGATGGTGGAGGTTGTACAGTGAAGATGGTGGAGGTTGTATAGTGAAGACGGCGGAAGTTGTATAGTGAAGATGGTGGAGGTGGTATAGTGAAGATGGTGGAGGTGATATAGTGAAGATGGTGGAGGTTGTATAGTGAAGATGGTGGAGGTTGTACAGTGAAGATGGTGGAGGTTGTATAGTGAAGACGGCGGAAGTTGTATAGTGAAGATGGTGGAGGTTGTACAGTGAAGATGGTGGAGGTTGTAAAGTAAAAGGACACAAGTGCAACTAATGTGACATTTATTGTGGCAACGTTTCGCTCTCCAGGAGCTTTATCAAGCCATTACAAACAATACATGGACACAGAGGGTATATAAAGGCTCAGTGAGGTGAATACTAGTGAGGTACCATTTCGATGTTCACTAGTGGTAGTAGTAGTAGTAGTGGTAGTGACAAAAGTAATACAATATGGTAGAGCAATTAATTCGTACATGAGTAAAAGGATATAAAAGCTATTACTTGGGTAATATAAAAATAGGTTGGACAAATGTAAACTGGAATGAGGCAGCTTGTTTCAGTGTTCACTCTCTGTGCTTTGTGTAGTATAACAGGAGAGACTATGTGATGGCAGGGTTTACTGTACCTACCAAAAAAGCCATCGAGGTTCTACGACGTAAAGTCAACCAGGACCTTAATCTTCCTTTACCTCCCGGAGATTTTGTTGACTTGATTGAACTCTGTGTTAACTTCAACTGTTTTTCCTTCAATAACAAGCTCTACAAACAAACCTACGGCATGGGAATGGGGTCCCCAATAAGTGCCGTCCTAGCCAACTTATACATGGAACACCTAGAGTCCGTACACTTCGCCAACATCATCCCTTCAAGCGTCACTTGGTTACGTTACGTGGACGATGTCCTCGTAATAACTCCAAAACGTTTTGATATACGGGATCTTCAGGCAAGGCTCAACGCAGTTGAACCAGCGATCCAGTTTACACTAGAAGAAGAGTCCAATGACAAGCTACCTTTCCTCGACGTCCTCATTCACAAAGTAGACAACAACCTAAGATTTCAAGTTTATCGGAAACCCACCAATAAAAATGATCTCACACACTTCTATTCCAGTCAAGATACCAAGACCAAAAGAGGCATCATCATTGGGTTTTTCCTAAGAGCATACCGAATTTGTAGTCCTGAGTTTCTTGACGAGGAATGTACTTACATTCACCAAACATTCACTGAGTTACAGTTTCCTTCTTTTTTCATCAAAGACTGCAAGAAAAGAGCTCTTCAGATCATCAATTCTCCACGCATCAACACCGCTCCCGACAAAGTTATAATTCTTCCCAACAGCCAGGTTGCACTAAACGTCTCAAAAGTACTTTCACAAGCTAACACCAGAGTCGCCATCGCTTCTACCACTTCAATAAAGGATCTAACCAGGACAAAACCCAAGCACCACGAATCAGTCAATGCAGGAGTTTACACTATACCCTGTGGAGGCTGTGACAAGATCTACGTAGGTGAAACAGCAAGAAACCTCGACACCCGCCTCAATGAACACATATACGCATGTAGGAACGACAACTTAAACAACGCCTGTGTACAACACCGAAATTCCACCAATCATCTTATGAAATTCAGAGACGCCCAATTAGTGATAAAAGAAAATAATTTCCGCACACGCAAGTGCCTTGAATCAGCACTGATCGCTGTTTCGAATACAATTAAACAAAACAACGGCAGCTTCACCATCTCCGAAGTCTTAGCAAGAATCCTCCTGAAAACAGTAAACCCTGCCATCACATAGTCTCTCCTGTTATACTACACAAAGCACAGAGAGTGAACACTGAAACAAGCTGCCTCATTCCAGTTTACATTTGTCCAACCTATTTTTATATTACCCAAGTAATAGCTTTTATATCCTTTTACTCATGTACGAATTAATTGCTCTACCATATTGTATTACTTTTGTCACTACCACTACTACTACTACTACCACTAGTGAACATCGAAATGGTACCTCACTAGTATTCACCTCACTGAGCCTTTATATACCCTCTGTGTCCATGTATTGTTTGTAATGGCTTGATAAAGCTCCTGGAGAGCGAAACGTTGCCACAATAAATGTCACATTAGTTGCACTTGTGTCCTTTTACTTTACATATTGTCGGTAATTCTACCAACTTTATTACAATGGTGGAGGTTGTATAGTGAAGACGGCGGAAGTTGTATAGTGAAGATGGTGGAGGTGGTATAGTGAAGATGGTGGAGGTGATATAGTGAAGATGGTGGAGGTTGTATAGTGAAGACGGCGGAGGTTGTATAGTGAAGATGGTGGAGGTGGTATAGTGAAGATGGTGGAGGTGGTATAGTGAAGATGGTGGAGGTGGTATAGTGAAGATGGTGGAGGTGGTATAGTGAAGATGGTGGAGGTTGTATAGTGAAGATGGTGGATGTTGTATAATGAAGATATTGGAGGTGGTATAGTGAAGATGGTGAAGGTGGTATAGTGAAGATGGTGGAGGTTGTATAGTGAAGATGTTGGAGGTGGTATAGTGAAGATGGTGGAGGTGGTATAGTCAAGATGGTGAAGGTGGTATAGTGAAGATACTGGAGGTTGTATAGTGAAGATGGTGGAGGTTGTATAGTGAAGATGTTGGAGGTGGTATAGTGAAGATACTGGAGGTTGTATAGTGAAGATGGTGGAGGTTGTATAGTGAAGATGTTGGAGGTGGTATAGTGAAGATGGTGGAGGTTGTATAGTGAAGATGGTGGAGGTGGTATAGTGAAGATGGTGCAGGTGGTATAGTGAAGATGGTGGAGGTGGTATAGTGAAGATGGTGGAGGTGGTATAGTGAAGATGGTGGAGGTTGTATAGTGAAGGTGGTGGAGGTGGTAGAGTGAAGATGGTGGAGGTGGTATAGTGAAGATGGTGGAGGTTGTATAGTGAAGATGGTGGAGGTTGTATAGTGAAGATGGTGGAGGTTGTATAGTGAAGATATTGGAGGTGGTATAGTGAAGATGGTGGAGGTGGTATAGTGAAGATGGTGGAGGTTGTATAGTGAAGATGGTGGAGGTTGTATAGTGAAGATGGTGGAGGTTATATAGTGAAGATGTTGGAGGTGGTATAGTGAAGATGGTGGAGGTGGTATAGTGAAGATGGTGGAGGTGGTATAGTGAAGATGGTGGAGGTTGTATAGTGAAGATGGTGGAGGTTGTATAGTGAAGATGGTGGAGGTTGTATAGTGAAGATGGTGGAGGTTGTATAGTGAAGATATTGGAGGTGGTATAGTGAAGATGGTGGAGGTTGTATAGTGAAGATGGTGGAGGTTATATAGTGAAGATGTTGGAGGTGGTATAGTGAAGATGGTGCAGGTGGTATAGTGAAGATGGTGGTGGTGGTATAGTCAAGATGGTGGAGGTGGTATAGTGAAGATGGTGGAGGTTGTATAGTGAAGATGGTGGAGGTTGCATAGTGAAGATGGTGGAGGTTGTATAGTGAAGACGGCGGAGGTTGTATAGTGAAGACGGTGGAGGTTGTATAGTGAAGATGGTGGAGGTGGTATAGTGAAGATGGTGGAGGTGGTATAGTGAAGATGGTGGAGGTTGTATAGTGAAGATGGTGGAGGTTGTATAGTGAAGATGGTGGAGGTGGTATAGTGAAGATGGTGGAGGTGGTATAGTGAAGATGGTGGAGGTTGTATAGTGAAGATGGTGGAGGTGGTATAGTGAAGATGGTGGAGGTGGTATAGTGAAGATGGTGGAGGTGGTATAGTGAAGATGGTGGAGGTTGTATAGTGAAGATGGTGGAGGTTGTATAGTGAAGATGGTGGAGGTTATATAGTGAAGATGTTGGAGGTGGTATAGTGAAGATGGTGGAGGTGGTATAGTGAAAATGGTGGAGGTGGTATAGTGAAGATGGTGGAGGTGGTATAGTGAAGATGGTGGAGGTTGTATAGTGAAGATGGTGGAGGTTGTATAGTGAAGACGGTGGAGGTTGTACAGTGAAGATGGTGGAGGTTGTACAGTGAAGATGGTGGAGGTGGTATAGTGAAGATGGTGCAGGTGGTATAGTGAAGATGGTGGAGGTGGTATAGTGAAGATGGTGGAGGTTGTATAGTGAAGATGGTGGAGGTTGTATAGTGAAGACGGTGGAGGTTGTACAGTGAAGACGGTGGAGGTTGTACAGTGAAGATGGTGGAGGTGGTATAGTGAAGATGGTGGAGGTGGTATAGTGAAGATGGTGCAGGTGGTATAGTGAAGATGGTGGAGGTGGTATAGTGAAGATGGTGGAGGTGGTATAGTGAAGATGGTGGAGGTTGTATAGTGAAGATGGTGGAGGTTGTATAGTGAAGATGGTGGAGGTGGTATAGTGAAGATGGTGGAGGTTGTATAGTGAAGATGGTGGAGGTGGTATAGTGAAGATGGTGGAGGTTGTATAGTGAAGATGGTGGAGGTTGTATAGTGAAGATGGTGGAGGTGGTATAGTGAAGATGGTGGAGGTGGTATAGTGAAGATGGTGGAGGTTGTATAGTGATGATGGAGGTTGTATAGTGAAGGTGGTATAGTGAAGATGGTGGAGGTGTATAGTGAAGATGGTGGAGGTGGTATAGTGAAGGTTGTAGAAGATGGTGGAGGTGGTATAGTGAAGATGGTGGAGGTTGTATAGTGAAGATGGTGGAGGTGGTATAGTGAAGATGGTGGAGGTTGTATAGTGAAGATGGTGGAGGTGGTATAGTGAAGATGGTGGAGGTTGTATAGTGAAGATGGTGGAGGTGGTATAGTGAAGATGGTGGAGGTGGAATAGTGAAGATGGTGGAGGTTGTATAGTGAAGATGGTGGAGGTGGTATAGTGAAGATGGTGGAGGTGGTATAGTGAAGATGGTGGAGGTTGTATAGTGAAGATGGTGGAGGTGGTATAGTGAAGATGGTGGAGGTGGAATAGTGAAGATGGTGGAGGTTGTATAGTGAAGATGGTGGAGGTGGTATAGTGAAGATGGTGGAGGTGGTATAGTGAAGATGGAGGAGGTTGTATAGTGAAGATGGTGGAGGTGGTATAGTGAAGATGGCAGGAGGCTTGGTGAAGAGCAGTGACGGGTGGAAGGATGCAGGAGTTGTATAGCGGAAGATGGTGGGAGGTTGCATAGGTGAAGATGGTGGAGGTGTTGCAGCAAGTAAGTTATTTGGTGAGGTGTTGCATAGTGAAGACATGAACCTCCACCATCTTCACTATGCAACCTCCACCATCTTCACTCTACAACCTCCACCATCTTCACTATACAACCTCCACCATCTTCACTATACAACCTCCACCATGTTCACTATACCACCTTCACCATCTTCACTATACAACCTCCACCATCTTCACTATACAACCTCAACCGTCTTCACTATACAACCTCCACCATCTTCACTATACCACCTCCACCATCTTCACTATACAACCTCCACCATCTTCACTACAACCTACTACCTCCACCATCTTCACTATACCACCTCCACCATCTTCACTATACAACCTCCACCATCTCCACCATCACTATACAACCTCCACCATCTTCACTATACAACCTCCACCATCTTCACTATACAACCTCCACCATCTTCACTATGCAACCTCCACCATCTTCACTCTACAACCTCCACCATCTTCACTATACCACCTCCACCATGTTCACTATACCACCTCCAACATCTTCACTATACAACCTCCACCGTCTTCACTATACAACCTCCGCCGTCTTCACTATACCACCTCCACCATCTTCACTATGCAACCTCCACCATCTTCACTATACAACCTCCACCATCTTCACTATACCACCTCCACCATCTTCACTATACCACCTCCACCATCTTCACTATACCACCTCCACCATCTTCACTATACAACCTCCACCATCTTCACTATACCACCTCCACCATCTTCACTATACCACCTCCACCATCTTCACTATACCACCTCCACCATCTTCACTATACAACCTCCACCATCTTCACTATACCACCTCCACCATCTTCACTATACCACCTCCACCATCTTCACTATACCACCTCCACCATCTTCACTATACCACCTCCACCATCTTTACTATACCACCTCCACCATCTTCACTATACCACCTCCACCATCTTCACTATACCACCTCCACCATCTTTACTATACCACCTCCACCATCTTTACTATACCACCTCCACCATCTTCACTATACCACCTCCACCATCTTCACTATACCACCTCCACCATCTTTACTATACCACCTCCACCATCTTCACTATACCACCTCCATCTTCACTATACCACCTCCACCATCTTCACTATACCACCTCCACCATCTTCATTATACCACCTCCACCATCTTCACTATACCACCTCCACCATCTTGACTATACCACCTCCACCATCTTCACTATACAACCTCCACCATCTTTACTATACCACCTCCACCATCTTCACTATACCACCTCCACCATCTTCACTATACCACCTCCACCATCTTCACTATACAACCTCCACCATCTTCACTATACCACCTCCACCATCTTCACTATACAACCTCCACCATGTTGACTATACCACCACCATCTTCACTATACAACCTCCACCATCTTCACTATACAACCTCCACCATCTTCAGTGTACCACCTCCACCATCTTCACTATATCACCTCCACCATCTTCACTATACCACCTCCACCATCTTCACTATACAACCTCCACCGTCTTCACTATACAACCTCCGCCGCTATACCACCTCCACCATCTTCACTATACCACCTCCACCATCTTCACTATACCACCTTCACCATCTTCACTATACAACCTCCACCATCTTCACTATACAACCTCCACCATCTTCACTATAAAACCTCCACCATCTTCACTATACAACCTCCACCATCTTCACTATACCACCTCCACCATCTTCACTATACCACCTGCACCATCTTCACTATACCACCTCCACCATCCAACTATGGAGCTCCCACCAGTTGTTTTTTGTAATATATCCTCACTATTGCTATTGGAGTCCTCTTGTTTGCTATTTCCTGCGGTATTTCTAGTTTGCAATATTGGTTTTATCTTATCTTTGACTACACTTGTTTCCCTACTATGGCTCCTGTCCCCTATGAGGTCATTTATATGTATTCCTTCCTGCGTAAAATTCCCGACTACCTGGACAAAATCTCCAGCTTCACCATTACTGTCTCCCAGGACAGTATCTCCAGCTTCACCATTACTGTCTCCCAGGACAGTATCTCCAGCTTCACCATTTCTGTCTCCCAGGACAGCACCTCCAGCTTCACCATTACTGTCTCCCAGGACAGCACTATCAGCCCCACATTTACTGACTACCAGGACATCATCTCCAGCCTTACAGTTTCTGACTACATGGCCAGTATCAAGGGCAGTACCATTCAGCCCAGACTTTTTATGTTCCCATCTGTTGTAGAAAGCTTCCAGGTTGTCTATGAAAGCAGCTTTGATGTTGTCCTCTTTTAATACCCTTGTGATTTTAGTCCACAGATTTTCCTCATTTGGGCATACCCAAAAACACTTCTCTGTTTTAATACTGCTTGTAGCTAGTTCTTGAATATCTGCACAAGGAGCGTGACACCAATTTCCACAAAAATGACAATTTATGCATGTCTAAGCCCGTTTGTTTGACTGACCACAGACTACACACAGCTTCATAATGATTTGAATGGTTGATTTACTGCAATTCTACTAGCAACCTCTTGAATATTCTATTAATAACCTCCTTAAATGAAGCTCTAGCTATTTGTATTTCTGTTTCTAACTGTTTTTGTATATTGGACAGCTTACCGTTAGGTTATACATTTGGTTAGGTTAAGCTATATTATACATTAGGTTAGGTTATAGGTTATGTTACGTTGCGTTAGGTTATAGGTTAGGTTAGTTTAGGTTAGGTTATAGGTTATGCTAGGTTAGGTTAGAGGTTAGGTTATAGGTTAGGTTATAGGTTATGCTATAGGTTAGGTTATAGGTTAGGCTATAGGTTAGGTTATAGGTTAGGCTATAGGTTAGGTTATAGGTTAGGCTATAGGTTAGGTTATAGGTTTAGGTTAGGTTATAGGTTAGGTTTAGGTTAGGTTAGTTTAGGTTAGGTGAACCCGTCCATGGAATTTTGGGGGGATCAAATAAATTTCCACAGTTATTTTGTTATTTTTTAGTTATTTTTGAGTTATTTTTCATTAGTGTTACTATTTGCTGGAACTACTTTGAGATAACATAGATAAAACACTGTATATGCTATGTAAATTTTTATTTTCTTATTAACACCGACTATTTCCCATCAAGGCAGGGTGACCCGAAAAAGAAAAACACTTTCATCATCACTCACTCCATCACTGTCTTGCCAGAGGCGTGCTGATACCACAGTTAAAAAACTGCAACATATATCCACCCCTCCTTCAGAGTGCAGGCACTGTACTTCCTACCTCCAGGACTTAAGTCCACTAAATGAATTATAGAAACTAAATTTGAAACCTTAAGCCAGAAATTCGCTAAACAAGAAAGCAGTTCCTCTACAAACAAGGTACTGTAACACTGTTAACCAATATTACTCTAACATTGTTTACCAATATTACAGTATTAATACAATATTACTCTAATATTGTTTACCAATATTACAGTATTAATACAATATTATTAGCCTTTGACAAATTTTTGGTCACCTGATGCCAATAATATTCAGCACAATCATTGTTATTTGTATGGTCATTAAAATATTCTCTGGGTCAACTGGCAATATTTATATTCAACACAGCCAAAGTGGGATTAAGATTTTGTAGGCCCCTGGGCTACAGGTACTGTGAGGCCCTTGGGCTACAGGTACTGTGAGGCCCCTGGGTTACAGGTATTGTGAGGCCCCTGGGCTACAGGTACTGTGAGGCCCCTGGGTTACAGGTATTGTGAGGCCCCTGGGCTACAGGTACTGTGAGGCCCCTGGGCTACAGGTACTGTGAGGCCCCTGGGCTACAGGTACTGTGAGGCCCCTGGGCTACAGGTACTGTGAGGCCCCTGGGCTACAGGTACTGTGAGGCCCCTGGGCTACAGGTACTGTGAGGCCCCTGGGCTACAGGTACTGTGAGGCCCCTGGGCTACAGGTACTGTGAGGCCCCTGGGCTACAGGTACTGTGAGGCCCCTGGGCTACAGGTACTGTGAGGCCCCTGGGCTACAGGTACTGTGAGGCCCCTGGGTTACAGGTATTGTGAGGCCCCTGGGCTACAGGTACTGTGAGGCCCCTGGGCTACAGGTACTGTGAGGCCCCTGGGTTACAGGTACTGTGAGGCCCCTGGGCTACAGGTACTGTGAGGCCCCTGGGCTACAGGTACTGTGAGGCCCCTGGGTTACAGGTATTGTGAGGCCCCTGGGCTACAGGTATTGTGAGGCCCCTGGGCTACAGGTATTGTGAGGCCCCTGGGCTACAGGTATTGTGAGGCCCCTGGGTTACAGGTATTGTGAGGCCCCTGGGCTACAGGTATTGTGAGGCCCCTGGGCTACAGGTATTGTGAGGCCCCCTGGGTTACAAGTACTGTGAGGCCCCTGGGTTACAAGTACTGTGAGGCCCCTGGGCTACAGGTATTGTGAGGCCCCTCAGCTACAGGTATTGTGAGGCCCCTGGGCTACAGGTACTGTGAGGCCCCTGGGCTACAGGTATTGTGAGGGCCCTGGGTTACAAGTACTGTGAGGCCCCTGGGTTACAAGTACTGTGAGGCCCCTGGGCTACAGGTATTGTGAGGCCCCTGGGCTACAGGTATTGTGAGGCCCCTGGGCTACAGGTACTGTGAGGCCCCTGGGCTATAGGTACTGTGAGGACCCTGGGCTACAGGTACTGTGAGGCCCCTGGGCTACAGGTACTGTGAGGCCCCTGGGCTACAGGTACTGTGAGGCCCCTGGGCTACAGGTACTGTGAGGCCCCTGGGCTACAGGTACTGTGAGGCCCCTGGGCTACAGGTACTGTGAGGCCCCTGGGCTACAGGTACTGTGAGGCCCCTGGGCTACAGGTACTACAGGTACTGTGAGGCCCCTGGGCTACAGGTACTGTGAGGCCCCTGGGCTACAGGTACTGTGAGGCCCCTGGGCTACAGGTACTGTGAGGCCCCTGGGCTACTGTGAGGTACAGGTGTGAGGCCCCTGGGCTACAGGTACTGTGAGGCCCCTGGGCTACAGGTACAGGTACTGTGAGGCCCCTGGGCTACAGGTACTGTGAGGCCCCTGGGCTACAGGTACTGTGAGGCCCCTGGGCTACCTGTGAGGCCCCTGGGCTACAGGTACTGTGAGGCCCCTGGGCTACAGGTACTGTGAGGCCCCTGGGCTACAGGTACTGTGAGGCCCCTGGGCTACAGGTACTGTGAGGCCCCTGGGCTACAGGTACTGTGAGGCCCCTGGGCTACAGGTACTGTGAGGCCCCTGGGCTACAGGTACTGTGAGGCCCCTGGGCTACAGGTACTGTGAGGCCCCTGGGCTACAGGTACTGTGAGGCCCCTGGGCTACAGGTACTGTGAGGCCCCTGGGCTACAGGTACTGTGAGGCCCCTGGGCTACAGGTACTGTGAGGCCCCTGGGTTACAGGTACTGTGAGGCCCCTGGGTTACAGGTACTGTGAGGCCCCTGGGCTACAGGTACTGTGAGGCCCCTGGGCTACAGGTACTGTGAGGCCCCTGGGTTACAGGTACTGTGAGGCCCCTGGGCTACAGGTACTGTGAGGCCCCTGGGCTACAGGTACTGTGAGGCCCCTGGGCTACAGGTACTGTGAGGCCCCTGGGTTACAGGTACTGTGAGGCCCCTGGGTTACAGGTACTGTGAGGCCCCCAGTGATATTTTCAAAAAGAAAAAATTAAAGAAATATTAAATTCATTTTTACAAGGCTAGCCACAATTAAAATTCAAATATTTGCTTTGTGTAATTTTTTTGAAACAAATTTTTCCAAAAATCAGTAAACTGTAAGTTGTTGAGTATATCTCTGGAGGCCTTCCAGCTAGCAGAGGCCCCTGGGCTCCAGCCCCCAAAAACCCATGCCTTAATCTGGTCCTGAACACAGCCATTGTTATAAGTATGATCATTATGATATTCTTCAGGTATTTTCTATTCCTTACAATTTTGGAGCAGCACACAACGAAGTAGGTAAAAGACATTGCTATATTGTGAATATACATTTCAAAATGTGACACCATTGTACCTAACTAGTAAATGATATGAGGGGTCATTACCTGTGGCCCGGTCTAGGACCAGGCCTCCTGGTTAATGACCTGATCAGCCAGGTTGTTGGTTGTACTGTACATTAAATTTCTAAAACAATGGCTAATGCCTGCTAGACTGGATTCAATATTATAAAATGCATATCCCTTTTTTTATATCATTATACTGTACCTCTTCTTTTTTTACTTCATTTTCATCTACAGTACTTCATGTTGCATATATCTTACATTACTTATTGCACCTCTCTTGTTATATTCTTCCCCATGATTACTTGTTGCTCCTTGAGGGCTGGGTCTGTATTAGTAGCAGGTAGTGACACAGAGCAGATGACTGCCTCTCAACTCCATCATCACCTACCACTTTCCTCTTGCTTTCCTCTGTACCTACTCTTGTCTGCTTTCTCTCCTCCTCTTCCAATGCAGCACTTGCAGCATTACCAGAATAATAGCTTCAATGATATCAGTGTAAAGGATTTAGTAGAGATTCAGTTCCCTTGTCTTCAGTAGCCACAACCAGCAATACTCTTTGTACCAGGTATGTTGTCCTTTCTGAAAAATAATTTATGAATAAACTACCGTAGAGCAGTAAAAAGAACAAACAACAAAAGATAATAATTATCAACTGCCTGGTTTTCCAATTTCATGGGATGGAGGTTATTGTGCAAGAAATTAGTTATAACAATATAAAAAATAAGGACAGCCATAACCAGGTTGTGATCAGCACATGCATTTTGAATGTATGAACGAGGTGAATTAAAGAATTTGTGGTGGAATGTCCCCCCCCCCATACAACAGACAAACAAATTTTATTTCTTTGCATAGGCTACAATGTGTGAAAGCATATAAGCGTGTTGATGGGTTCAAAGAAAGCCACTAACATGCTGGGGCATTTCAGGCAGACTAATCCTAATACATACAGACTACTTAATACTAAACATATAAAGAGTGGTAAATTTTAATTATACATTGTTTTCCTTATTACAACAGTGAGGTACCTAATCATCTGCAGGAATCAAATATATAGCTGAGATGAAGTATATAAAAAATGACAGTACAATAATTAAATTGAAACTATTTTAAGTTTAATTTTTTTAAGTAGAAAAATTGACAAGGGGACAAAATCCTGTCTCTCAAAGAACCGTAAGTCTCTGTGTAACCACATGCTCCACCAATTTACAAATGGATCTGGTAAGAGCAATGTATCACTGTTAGATGAGCTGTACCCAAAATACAGTAACCAGTTTACAAAAAAGGGAAAATTACAGTACTGCAGTTTTCCAATGAAAGACTAAAACACTCTAAGACCAAATCTGATTGAAGAAAGCAAAGTGCCAAAGAATATAAGTGCTGTAGCAAGGGAACATGCCAGACAGCATAACCTGACACCTTAAGAGGGCTCATATAAGTTGAAGAGGATGTAAAAGGCACATTATAGTGATCATCATTATTAGAGGCAAAACCCAATACGATGGATTGATAAATGGGTTAATCTGCCATGTCAGTGAAGTTAACAAATTCCACAGCAATAATGTCTAATACAGGAGATGGGTTAGGCAAGTACTTGCCTGCAGATTTTCCCATTAGTCATCTCAGACACTAATAACATACACTATCACAGCCCTACTGTAGGTTGTACTCTCCCAGGATAAGTCAGGTTTCTTTCTCAGTTCAAACCACTAGCATTCAACTTGACCTTGGAGTGCCCAAATGCTCATGAAGGGTTCTTTATCCAAAGAATTAATCTCCTATGTGCAACTAACTAAAAATATTGTTTGTTGCAAATATATTGGCAATTCTACTTTTCCTGAAAGCTTGAAACATTGACATCAGTCATTACTGTAATAGTGCAATCCCAGCACCCTATGGTCATTTTTTTTTTTAACTCACCAGCCATCTCCTACTGAGGCAGGGTGACCTAAACAGAAAAACGAAAGTTTATCTTTGTACATTTAGTAATTTATACAGAAGAGGTTACTAGCCCCTTGCTCCTGGCATTTTAGTTGCCTCTTACGACATGCATGGCTTACAGAGGCAGGATTTTTCTCTGCTTCCTCATGTTCAGTTATTAAATATAAATGCATAAATATTAATCAACACAGGAAGTAATTTAAATTTGAAAGTATACTCAGTGGGGTACCCCTATTTCCAGTTAAAACTTGGACAAAGTATTTATTTCTGAGAGACTAGCCCCCATTTAAGGAAAAAAGGGTGCCTTTGTACTAGTGAAGAACCCTTGATCCAAGGAATTGAAGGTATGAATACTCCTTTTTGAATCAAATTTGATTATAGTATCTTCCATTTGCCAGTTTAATGCTTTCCCATGAATAAAATAATACATTCCCCAGAACGTCATGCCTGGTGTTGCTGGTCTTTAAGCGACTTTGACTTTAGTTCTCTGTGATGTTCTTTGCAACTCATTTGCATTTCCTGGGAAAGTCGCATTTGTCAAACGCGGGAAATGGCTTTTGGTCTTGATTTACTGTCACCTTCCATAATTTACCAAGGTTTCTGCTGTAAGTAGGTAAGTAAGTTTATTCAGGTATACACAAATACAGTTACATAGATTATCATACATAGCAGCATATGTGTAGAGAACTTGGGATAACCCAAAAAAGTCAGTGACATATTACCATTGGGGTCCTTTTAATCATATTCAATCATCTTTAATCATATTCTTTTAATCATATTCTAAGATATGTTTTATAAGGGATTCTTTATAGGGGGACTTGGGTCCTCCCCCAAAAAACTACAGTTAATCACCTCTTGTATTAAACCTCATTACCTCTCATTTCTCAGGCACTGTATGACCCCTGTATATTTAGCACTTCCTCATTAATGTAACATTTTAATATAACACTAATATGCATCTCCATCTGTAGGTGAAAACTGAATTACATTGACATGGCTAGACAGCAGGGTTAGAAACTGAGCTAATGTTGAGGTTAACAAATTATTTTTTTTCAACATGTCAGCCACCTCCCACCAATGGAAGTTGACCAAAAAAAGAAAGAAACACTCTCACCATCATTCAACACTTTTACCATAATTCACACATACTCTCTTTGCAGAGGTTCCCAGTTTAGATGTCACTCAAAACAGCCAATATTCCGAACCCCCTCCTTTAAAGTGCAGGCACTGCACTTCCCACCTCCAGGACTCAAGTCAAGCTAATTGGTTTCCCTGAATCCCTTCACAAAATATTATCCTGCTCACACTCCAACACCTCATCAGGTCCCAAAAACCATTCATCTCCATTCTCTCCTATCTAACATGCTCACACATGCCATCTGCATGTCCAGGCCCCTTGCACAAAAAACCTCTTTTACCTCCTCCCTCCATTCTTTCCTAGGATAATCCCTACCCCTCCACTACAGATTTATACACTCTCCAAGTCATTCTATTTTGCTCAATCCTCTCTAAATGACCAAACTGCCTCAATAACCCTTCTTCATCCCTCTGAATAGTACCTGTAACTCCACACCTCCTCCTAATTTACACACTACGAATTCTCTGCATAATATTTACACCATACGTTGCCCTTAGACATGCCATCTTCATTGCCTCCAACCTCCTCTTTGCTGCAGCATTCACAACCCAAGCTTCACATCCACATAAGAGTGTTGGGACCACTATACTCTCGTACATTCCCTTTTTTGCCTCCATGAATAACGTTTTTTTGTCTCCAGAGATACCTCAATGCACCACTCACCTTTTTTCCTTTATCAGTTCTATGGCTAACCTCATCCTTCATAAACTCACCTGCTGACAAATCTACACCCAAATATCTGAACACATTCACTCTTTCCATACTTCCTCCCTCCAACGTGATACCCAGTTATTCTTTACATAACTCGTTTGATACCCTCATCACCTTACTCTTATCTATGTTCACTTTATAGTAGGTTGGTAGACAGCACCCACCCAAGGAAGTACTACTGTCCTGCCAAATGAGTGTTAGACAGAAACCCGTATTTGTTTTACATTATCGTAGAAATACTGATGTCTTCTTTTCCTGTCTCATAAACACACAAGATAACAGATATATCTTGTTACTTTTACTTACAATTAGGTCACACTACACATGTATGTATACACACTCACTGGAGTTTTCTTTGGTTTTTCTTAACAGTTCTTGTTCTTATTACTCTCTTTTCATATCCATGAGGAAGTGGAATTAGAATTTTTCCTCCACAATCAATGTGTAATGTAAAAGTCAATTAAAATGCTGAGAGCAATGGGCTAGTAACTCCTTTTCCCATACAGTTTACCAAAAATAAAAAGAAAAAACTTTAACCAAAAATTATGACACCAAATACAAATACAGTAGGACCCCCATAACCATGGGGAATATGTTCCAAGGACCTGCTGTGGATACCCAAACTGCAGATAGTAGCAAACCCTATATCTGTCCTATATTTTTTTTTTTTTTTTCAACAAGTCGGTCGTCTCCCACCGAGGCAGGGTGACCCAAAAAAGAAAGAAAATCCCCAAAAAGAAAATACTTTCATCATCATTCAACGCTTTCACCACACTCACACATTATCACTGCTTTTGCAGAGGTGCCCAGAATACAACAGTTTAGAAGCATATACGTATAAAGATACACAACATATCCCTCCAAACTGCCAATATCCCAAACCACTCCTTTAAAGTGCAGGCACTGTACTTCCCATTTCCAGGACTCAAGTCCGACTATATGAAAATAACCGGTTTCCCTGAATCCCTTCACTAAATATTACCCTGCTCACACTCCAACAGATCGTCAGGTCCCAAGTATCATTCGTCTCCATTCACTCCTATCTAACACGCTCATGCATGCTTGCTGGAAGTCCAAGCCCCTCGCCCACAAAACCTCCTTTACCCCCTCTTTCCAACCCTTTCGAGGACGACCCCTACCCCTCTTTCCTTCCCCTATAGATTTATATGCTTTCCATGTCATTCTACTTTGATCCATTCTCTCTAAATGACCAAACCACCTCAACAACCCCTCTTCTGCCCTCTGACTAATGCTTTTATTAACTCCACACCTTCTCCTAATTTCCACACTCCGAATTTTCTGCATAATATTTACACCACACATTGCCCTTAAACAGGACATCTCCACTGCCTCCAACTGTCTCCTCGCTGCTGCATTTACCACCCAAGCTTCACATCCATATAAGAGTGTTGGTACTACTATACTTTCATACATTCCCTTCTTTGCCTACATAGATAACGTTTTTTGACTCCACATATACCTCAACGCACCACTCACCTTTTTTCCCTCATCAATTCTATGGTTAACCTCATCCTTCATAAAGCCATCCGCCGACACGTCAACTCCCAAGTATCTGAAAACATTCACTTCTTCCGTACTCCTCCTCCCCAATTTGATATCCAATTTTTCTTTATCTAAATCATTTGATACCCTCATCACCTTACTCTTTTCTATGTTCACTTTCAACTTTCTACCTTTACACACATTCTCAAACTCATCCACTAACCTTTGCAATTTTTCTTTAGAATCTCCCATAAGCACAGTATCATCAGCAAAAAGTAACTGTGTCAATTCCCATTTTGAATTTGATTCCCCATAATTTAATCCCACCCCTCTCCCGAACACCCTAGCATTTACTTCTTTTACAACCCCATCTATAAATATATTAAACAACCATGGTGACATTACACATCCCTGTCTAAGACCTACTTTTACCGGGAAGTATTCTCCCTCTCTTCTACACACCCTAACCTGAGCCTCACTATCCTCATAAAAGCTCTTTACAGCATTTAGTAACTTACCACCTATTCCATATACTTGCAACTTCTGCCACATTGCTCCTCTATCCACACTATCATATGCCTTTTCTAAATCCATAAATGCAATAAAAACTTCCCTACCTTTATCTAAATACTGTTCACATATATGCTTCAATGTAAACACTTGATCTACACATCCCCTACCCACTCTGAAGCCTCTTTACTCGTCCGCAATTCTACATTCTGTCTTACCTCTAATTCTTTCAATTATAACTCTACCGTATACTTTTCCTGGTATACTCAGTAAACTTATTCCTCTATAATTTCTACAATCTCTTTTGTCCCCTTTCCCTTTATATAAAGGGACTATACATGCTCTCTGCCAATCCCTAGGTACCTTCCCCTCTTTCATACATTAAATTAAACAAAAGTACCAACCACTCCAACACTATATCCCCCCCTGCTTTTAACATTTCTGTCATGATCCCATCAGTTCCAGCTGCTTTACCCCCTTTCATTCTATATATTCATCCTATATATACCTATTATAAAGTTTAATTGATAAATTATGCACAATAAGTGGAAAATTATCAATTTTTCACTGATGAGGAAGCACTTCACAGCTTCTCTAAGGCTTTGCAGAACTGCCAGCTTCTCTACTATTGCACTTTGGGTCCATTATTTTGCAAAATTAAGAGGTATTTTTGGGCCATAGTAAACCGTGGATACCGAATCAGTGGATATGGGGGTTCTACTGTATACTAAATACAGTAATCTATCCGTGATTTATTTTTGTGATAGTGAAATATTTATAGCATATCATGTATCATTCTTACCATGAATGTTGTTGAGCCACTGTGGCTTGCTCTTCCACATAACTCCTGCCACATAGATGGGGATGCCAGAGAGGGTCATTAGTATGCCCATGCCTGCACAACATACAAGTCTATATTAATATACAAATAATTATATTCTGAACATCTGTACAAAGAAATCCTTAATTTTGGTTACATTCATGAACACAGTCTTACACTTGTAATAAAAGTTACTGTACATATAAATTAAAAGACAGTATGAAAGTTAAAAACCTTTAAGAACCAATAAAAAGCATCCTAAAAATAAATCATGGAACAGATGGGGTTTGAAGCCATGGCAAGTGAGCAGTAAAACTGTAGGCCACTTGGTCAGCTGAGTGGCTTATGCACTGGCCTGGAGTGGCTTACACACTTGCCTGGAGTGGCTTATGCACTGGCCTGGAGTGGCTTATACACTGGCCCCTCTTCAAGGGGGGCTCCTTGGCATGGTGAAGAGGCTCTTGGTCTGAGGAATTAGACCTGTTGGTCTCCTTCCTCAGACCGAACCTAATTACCCCCCAATCCCCCCTTCCCTATCCCATCCTCCCCTTTTTCCTTTCCTCCTCCTCCTCCCCACCCCTTCCTTTTGCCCTTCCTCTTTTTGGCCTTCAGGATTTTTCCCATAGGCACACTAGTTCATAGGTAGGGGAAGGGTACCGGGGTCCATCCCATTCCGTTGAGGTTCTTGGCGGTGGCGTAGTTTGCCGTGGGATCTGGATCGCCTGGGGATGTCCCGATCCCTCTCCGGTATCCCGGAGGGTGGCTTTGGGTGTCTTTCGGGCGATGGGTGTATGTCTGGAAGCCACCTTTCGGATTCCGGGGGTGGTGGCTGAGGGAGGTATGCTTCGTGGCGGATATCCGGCCGCTCTCCCTTTTGTCCACCGAGGTAGCTCACTCGGCAGATGTGAGGTTGCTATCCCGGATTGCTGGTTTACTGGCATGAAGGGTAGGGTATGGCACGGGTTCCATGCTGCATCTGTGCTACTTGCGGTGCTGAGGTCCTCTTGGGTGCGGAGGGAGATTTCTGGCCCTTTCATTCCTCCTAGGAACTATCCCTCCCCGGTCCCCCCTTTTTTCATTCTTTTTTTTATTTTTATTTTCTTTTCTTTTCTTTTTTTTCTTAAAAACCAATGCTTCACACGGGATGAGAAAATTCTAGTTAGGAAAACGAATGTAGGTCAACTGTACACAATCACGAACGAGAATGATCTATCACGATTTCTCAGGGATACTAATCTTACAGAGAATAACTAAACAATGTCCAACCTAAAAGCCTATGTAATGTAGTGTATGTTTTGCTCCATTATTGTTCAAATTTCGTAGTACAATCTCTTAGTATTTAAATAATCAACTACCTCATTATGTGATTTTACTAGGAAGCATAAGTCACCTTATGTAATTTTCTTATTTACTATTATTTGCTTAAATATTAGCTGAATTGATACTTTCTCTGTCCATATTACTACCTCATATTTTTTTTAAATACTATTAATTGATATTACTTACTAAAATTAATAATTAATTACCATTTTTACTATCATTACAATTTACTCTTAACATTTTTGACATCATTTAATTACCATTACTTGTCTAATTACCATAACCTGTTTTAATACCACATTTACTAGAGTACTCTTAATTACCTTGTACTGCCAAATAACTTCTAGTATAACTACCAGTCCAATAATGAATCCAAATAACTGTTCTTAAAAATTAATACTTGAAATAAACATTACTTTCTTTTTTTTTTTTGCTAATTAATCTTTTTTTGTAATCATTATTACTTACTAAAATTTTATTAAACACCATATTTACTACCAGTCAATTTTACTTTTGTACATTAATCATTACTTTATACTTTTCATAACATTTTGTTGCCAAATTTTCAAGTTTATATATTCAACTCCAACCTTTATATTATCCTTTGTACCTGTGTACCTGTCTACCTGTGTACCTGTCTACCTGTGTACCTGTCTACCTGTGTACCTGTCTACCATCTTACTATCATATTATAACCAAGTCATTGCCATTGTTATTTTTTACTTATTATTCTTTTGGTACTTTAATTTGTGAATTTTATTTTGTCAATTTAAATCTAGTTATACTCTTGATCTTGTTAACAACCTATACCAGACCCTAGTGCAATTGCAAGTACCATTTTAATTTGTATTTTTATATTATAAGTTTATACCTAGTTGTACTTTAGCTCATTCTAGCTCAATACTTAGACAATGCTAAATTCATTATATTAGACCTTAGTGCAATTACAAGAGTGAGTCTGGTGCCACTTGTAATTTGTTTTTTTATAGTATTAGTTTATACCTAGTTGTACTTTGGCTCATTCTAGCACAACACATAGACAATATCAATTTCATTATGTTTATTAGTGACTATACTCTATATGACCAAAGTGCTTTAGCGGTATACTTATCCAAACCTCCCACCACTACAGAAATTAGTATTAGAACTCACCACATAATACAGGATATAAACAACCACTATTTAAACCTAAAAGATGAATGATCACGTTGACCCTGATCTAAACCTCCATAATCTAACACACAATCAAAACTTATTACACAGCATCACAAGCCAGCACTATCCTGAACACTGCTCAAAGTCTATCAGTTCTTAACTACAACATCAGGTCCTTAAGCAAACACTATGATGACCTCCTGGCACTCCCTGAGTCACTAAAGACACCCTTCTCCTGCATTATTCTTACTGAGACCTGGCTTAAGCAGGACACAATAGATATCTACCCACTACCAGGATACACAGCAATCCACAACTGCAGACCATACCAAGTTGGGGGTGGTACTGCAATCTATTACTCTAACCAACTATTTTGTATTAGCACTAATTGCTTTAGTGATGAATATGGGGAATACATTTTTGCTAATTTTACTGTAAAAAACCTCAAGACGCCTATAACAATCGGTGCCATATACTGGATACCCCACACAAACATCCCAAACTTCAGTGAGAATCTAAAGTCACTAATAACAAACAGACAAATGAACAAGCACCACCTTCTCTTAGCTGGAGACTTCAATATCAACCTTGGCCTACCAGATGATCAGACTGTAACTGATTTCATCAACAATATGAACAACACACTTCTCATACCAACAATAACTAAACCAACCAGGCTGACTGAGACAAGTGCAACCATAATAGACCACATATGGACCAATATACTAGCCCCCCTTAAATCAGGGATAATCAAAGACAGCACTACTGACCACTACCCTACCTTCCTCTTAACAAACATTAGTAAGCCACCACTAGAATACAACAAAGTTTCATTTAGACTCCATGACGAGGCCTCAATAAGGAATTTCACAGCAGACCTAGAGACTGTTGACTGGCCTACAGAATTCTCCAATGCCAATGGTATTGACGATTGGACAGACATTTTTCTTAGCAAAATACTTAGACTATACAACAAACATTGTCCTATAAAAACGAAACAGCTCACGAATAAACTGCTTGGTTGCCCATGGCTAACCAGCACCATTCTGAAATCCATTGATAAGAAACACCAATATGAAAAGCAATACAGACAGGGCTTAATACACAAAGATATTCTTAAACAATATTCATCAGTTCTCACCAAATTAATAAAGAAAGCCAAACAACTATACTACTCCAGTAGATTCACTGACACAAGAGGAGATATAAAAAAGACCTGGAAAACACTTTCCCAGATTCTGGGGACCCACAAACTGAAAAAAACAAGAATATTGTTCTAACTAAACCTCATGAAACACCACTGCATCCCACTGATACAGCTAACAAGATAAACGACTTCTTCTCAAACATAGGATCTAATCTTGCCAGTAAAATCCCACGTACCAATGCCCTTGCCGGGGATTACCTAGATGGGAATTTCCCAAGTTCCTTCTATCTTGTACCAACTGAGCCCACGGAAGTCACCGAGATCATAAAGTCACTTTAAAATAACTCAGGGAATCTGTCTCACGTCCCACCATTATTGTACAAGCGAGCGACCCATGTCCTTTCGCATGCTATTACATTACTTTTTAACAAGTCACTAGAAAATAGCACTTTCCCGACACCACTCAAGACAGCAAGGGTTACACCAATACATGAAGGTGGTGACCCTACAGACGTAAACAACTATAGGCCAATATCAAACTTACCATTGCTATCCAAAATCTTCGAGAAACTCGTGCACAGGAGACTATATTCATTTATAACGTCACAAAACATACTCAACCCCTGCCAGTTTGGATTCAGGAAAAATAAAAGCACTAATGATGCAATTATAAAAATGCTGGACCTGCTTTACACAGCATTGGAAAATAAGGAATATCCGCTGGGAATTTTTAATGACCTAAGAAAAGCGTTTGACACAGAAGACCACGGCATCCTACTCCACAAACTTGACCACTATGGTATAAGAGGCCATGCGCTTGCGTATTTTAAATCCTACCTTTCTAATAGGTATCAGTATGTCACCATTAAAGACACAGCCTCATCAATACTGCCACTTGATACTGGAGTTCTGCAGGGAAGTGTCCTTGGACCCCTGCTCTTCCTCATTTACATCAATGATCTTCCAAACATATCCCAACGCCTGAAACCCATTCTCTTTGCTGACGACACAACTTATGCTATCTCCCACCCTAATCTTATCGCCCTCAACACCATTATTAACGAGGAGCTGCTCAAAATATCAACTTGGATGACAGCCAATAAACTTACACTTAACACTGGAACGCAGGAGGGAGAGATACATGATTATATACACATGGAAAATCCTAGAGGGACTAGTACCGAACTTGCACACGAAAATCACTCACTACGAAAGCAAAAGACTTGGCAGACGATGCACCATCCCCCCAATGAAAAGCAGGGGTGTCACTAGCACGTTAAGAGACCATACAATAAGTGTCAGGGGCCCGAGACTGTTCAACTGCCTCCCAGCACACATAAGGGGGATTACCAACAGACCCCTGGCAGTCTTCAAGCTGGCACTGGACAAGCACCTAAAGTCAGTTCCTGATCAGCCGGGCTGTGGCTCGTACGTTGGTTTGCGTGCAGCCAGCAGCAACAGCCTGGTTGATCAGGCGCTGATCCACCAGGAGGCCTGGTCACAGACCGGGCCGCGGGGGCGTTGACCCCCGAAACTCTCTCCAGGTAAACTCCAGGTAAACTGGCAAAACCTACTATATTGTGTTTGGTAGCAGAGTAGGTGTTGCGCAACTTAACATTAAGATCGACAACACTCTAATTGCCAGATATAATGAGGGCAAATTCCTTGGCCTATACCTCGACAACAACCTAAATTTCAGCACCCATATCCAACACATAACAAAAAAAGTATCCAAAACAGTTGGGATCCTCTCCAAGATACGATACTACGTGCCGCAAACTGCCCTTCTCACACTATACCATTCACTTATATATCCATACCTCACCTATGCTATCTGTGCTTGGGGTTCAACTGCAGCAACACACCTAAAGCCAATAATAACCCAACAAAAAGCCACAGTAAGAATAATCACTAAATCCCATCCCTGGCAACACACCCCCCACTCTTCATAGATCTAAACTTACTCCCTGTTCAGAACATCCACACTTACTACTGTACAGTCTATATCTACAGGACCTTAAATTCCAATATTAACCTTGACCTAAAATGCTTTCTTGATAGTTGTGACAGGATCCACAGGCATAACACCAGACACAAACATCTCTGACATTCCCCGTGTTCGACTAAACCTTTACAAAAATTCAATGTATTTCAAAGGACCTAAAATCTGGAACACCCTACCTGAAAACTCTAGAACTGCAGACACATTCATCACTTTCAAAACTACAGTTAGAAAACATCTTATCTCCCTGATCCACCCCGACAACTAACTACATGATAACCACCTGGTGGTTCACAATTACACTCACTCACCCACTGACTATAAACCCAGAAATACTAATCTTAATCTTAAAATAATAAATCCTAACTAGTCATAAGTTTGCCTATGATACTCCAATATAGACACTTTGTATTGTGCCAAAACAAAAGCATTCACATTGCTAAACTCACAAATTATGATGTAATCACTTAGCCTTAATACCATAATCTGTAAGGATTTAATGTTAAGAATTAATCTAAGTCTGCTCGAAATGCCTAACCAGGCTAGGTGTCCTAGTGGCCCCCTCTGTAATTACTATTTTATAACATGTAAACCACACAATACCCAAAACCTGTAAACCCCACATTGTAACCTTTATAGAGAATAAACTTGAATTTGAATTTGAATTTGAATTTGAAAGTAACCTAACCATGGAGTCCCAAATCCATGACCCCGCTTCCCCCGGGCCCCTTATTGTTACCGCACCCTGTTTTGACCTCGCCTCGTCTTTTGGCCACCTCTTGCTGGTGCTGTTTGCTCACCCACTTCAGGTACCGGGGCTTCCACTGACTCCTTTGATTTGTCTGACCTCCACTCTCCTTTGACTATGCTTCCAGCCTCTCCCTCTATGGTGCGACGATTTTCGAATCGCCAGCCCGTCTCACGTCGGACCGACTCTGGTCCCACTTCTAAATGCCAACGACAATCTCCTGACGATGTTATTTCATAACCTTCCCATTCTACTCGGAAAAGACCGACACGTCATGCACTCCCTCTCCACACTCAGTTTCGGACCACATAATGGACTAAATTCTTTACTTTACAACCGACTTCTTCTACTGCCTATCTTTCTGACCATAGTACAGTGGACCCCCGCTTTACGATCACCTCCCAATGCGACCAATTATGTAAGTGTATTTATGTAAGTGCGTTTGTACGTGTATGTTTGGGGGTCTGAAATGGACTAATCTAATTCACAATATTCCTTATGGGAACAAATTCGTTCAGTACCGGCACCTGAACATACTTCTGGAATGAAATAATATCGTAAACCGGGGGTCCACTGCATTGGCAAAGCGCTCCTACGCCACACTGGTAGAGATATTTCCTTTCATGCTCTTAAGAGTGGTACGCGCATCATCACAGTCCAGAATTCTACCCAAGCTCATGATCTTTCTCTTTTTTCACATATCGATACTATTCCTATCACTATCGAAAAACATCATTCCCTCAATTCTTGTAGTGGTACTGTTATTCTGCCCCATACCATAGTCCAACAGAATTTCCAGACGTATGGCAATGACATTCTCGAACAGCTGGAACTCCAAGATCTCCCAATTCTCAAGGTAGACACTTAGGTTCTTCCTGCCCGCGGGCGAAGACGTTACCCTTGCAATGTGGCTAGTTTAACTTTTGACAGCCGTGAACTCCCATCCTCTGTTTATGTAGTAGGACATCGATTACAAGTTCGGAAGGTGATCCCTACACCGCAACAGTGTAGGAATTGCTGGCGATTTGGCCACCCAGCAAAATATTGCAGATCTATAGCCGAATGCCCAGTCTGTGGTGCCGATGACCATTCTAATACATCTTGCAGTCGACCTCCCTCTTGCCTTAATTGTCATGAGGCTCACCCTTCGTACTCTAGCCGTTGCCAGGTCTACTTAAATGAGCGGGAAATTCGTTGCCTCAGTGAGGCAGAAGGTCTCCCTTATGCTATGGCAGTTTCTCATCTCCGCCTCCAAGGGAGACTACCCAGTGTTTCTTATTCTCGTGTTTCAAAACGTCCCCCCACTTCTGGGGTCCCATCTTCTGCAGCCTCCTCTGTGGTTGCCAGTCCCATAGTCACTCCTGTATCTAATTCTTTTGCTGTCCTGGGCTCAGACATCCCTACTTCAACACTTCAGTCTGTCCTCACTTCTTCGTGTTCTCCCTCACAAACCCCGGTATCGACAAGACCTCATACGACATCCCAATCGTCCTTCTTCTTCTCAGAGGTCCAACAAATCTCCTTTAACCCCTCCTTCCCTTCATCCACCTCCACATTTTACCTTCCCGGTCTCTGTACCTAGATCTTCCCCTTTCACTGGCTCCTTTACAAGTGTGGAGGTTCATCCTCCTCGTACTGTGCCTTCCTCCCCTGTCCCCTCCCAAGTTTCTTCCTCTTCTGCCACCTCCCAGGTTTCTGCCTCTTCTGTCCCCTCCCACACTTCTCCAGTTCCCTCCACCCTTTCGCCCCCATCCCTACCTTGGTACAGTCCATTACAGCTCTGATCTTTACTCAAACTCCTCCTCCTTCCATCTCCAATATTGTCTCCCATACGACGTCTCTGAACTCCGAAACACTTGAAGCAATCTCTGAATATATTGCAGAGACCAAACCAACCATCAATGGACACTGATCCACCCTCTGATCCTTCTCTTTCCTCTTCTCTGTCTGCGCAACTCCTTTCTTCACAACGCACGATTCCTTCGCTACTTGAACGTTTTCTTCTGCCACCGCATGTGGACTTTTCTAACCCTTCTAATCCGTAGGTACCCTTACCTGTGGATTTCAGGTATCTTTATCATTGCCAATCATGGCCTATTTACAGTGGAATATTCGTGGCCTCAGGGGTAATCGGGGTGAACTTCAGATGTTGCTCTCCCAGTTTTCCCCTGTTGGTGTTTGCTTACAGGAACCAAAATTACACTCTACCATTATCTATCCCATCTCAGGCTATAATTTGTTGTATTCTTCAGATCCTTTTCCTGATGGGACCTTTAATGAAAGTGCCCTTCTTCTACGCACTGATATTCTGTACCATCAGCTATTTGTTCGTACTTCGCTGCATTACACAGCAGCCCGTATCCACTTGCATAGGTGGTATACAATCTGTTCTTTGTATCTCTCTCCTTCTCGGGCATTATCTATCACAGATATTGCCTTTCTTGTTTCGTCATTACTGCCACCACTTCTGTTACTTGGCAATTTTAATGCCCATCATTTCCTCTGGGGGGGGTCTCGCTGTGATTCCTGTGGCATTCAGTTAGAGGCTTTTCTTGCTACCCACCCCCTCCATGTTTTAAATACAGGTACTCACACCCATTTTGATCCTTGGACTCACACTCTTGCATCGATCTCTCAGTCTGCTCTTCCTCCGCCGCATTAGACTTCACCTGGTCTGTTCTCCCGGATTTACATGACAGCGATCATTTCCCAATAATTCTTACTTCCCCTTCATATTCACCACCTCTTCATAACCCAAGCTGGCAATTTGATCAGGCAAATTGGAACCTTTACTCACAACTAACTGTTTTTAGTGAGGTTCCTTCTTTGTCCTCCACTGATGAGCTTTTACACGTCTTCTCATCCTACGTTTTAACCACAGCTTCTCATTCTATACCCCAAACTTCGGGCAGGCATTCTCAGAAATGTGTGCCTTGGTGGTCTCCTGCTTGTGCTCATGCAGTACGTTTGAAACGCGCTGTGTGGGGCAGGTACCGGTACAATAGAACCATGGAGAGACTTCTTGATTTTAAGCAGAAGCGTGCGATCGCTCCCTGTGTCATCCGTGATGCTAAACGCACTTGCTGGCGAGATTATGTCTCCACCATCACCTCTGCTTCCTCTATGAGTGCAGTCTGGAAAAAAGTACGAAAACTGAGTGGTAAATACGTATTCTCCTGACCCGGCTCCTGTTCTGCAGGTTGCCAGTGTTGATATAGCAAACCCACTAGATGCTGCCAATGAAATTGGCAATCATCTGGTCCATATTTCTCAGGGGCTCCATCTATGCCTCTCGTTTCTTTCCTCAAAGTCTGCCAGAGAGTTAGCACCCTTGGACTTTTCTTCTCTCAGAGAAGAACAGTATAATGTGCCTTTTACCCTTCAGGAACTGGAGGCAACACTCTCAGCTTGCCGATCATCAGCAGCTGGGCTGGACGACATTCATATTCGTATGCTACAACATTTACATCAGTCAGCCCTTGCAGTCCTATTATGCCTTTTCAATCTTATTTGGTCACAAGGAGTTCTTCCACAGCTGTGGAAATCTGCCATTGTTCTCCCTTTCCGCAAACCGGCTACTACGGGACATGAAGCCTCCCACTATTGTCCCATTGCTCTTACCAGTGCAGTTTGCAAAGTGATGGAACGCCTGGTAAATAGACGTTTAGTGTGATATTTAGAGACACACAACAGTCTCTCCACTCGTCAATATGGCTTTCGTAAGGGTCGTTCTACCATAGACCCCTTACTATGCTTGGATACGTATTTTCGTAATGCCTTTGTGAATAACCACTCAGTTATTGCCAGATTTTTTGACCTTGAGAAGACATATGACACAACTTGGAGGTATAATATTTTGGTCCATGCCCACTCCTTAGGCCTTCGAGGCAATCTACCATCCTTCCTTAAGAACTTTATAACTGACAGACATTTCCGTGTTTGGGTTAATAATGTGCTCTCCCCGGACTTTATCCAAGCTGAAGGTGTCCCCCAGGGATGTGTTCTGAGCACAACACTTTTTCTCCTTGCTATAAATGATTTGGCCTCTAGTTTTCCATCCAATATTTGGTCATCACTCTATGTTGATGACTTCGCTATTGCCTGTGCAGGCGCTGACTGTCACCTCATTACAGTTTCTCTTCAGCATGCGGTCGACCGTGTTTCCAATTGGGCCACCATACATGGGTTTAAATTTTCCAATACCAAAACTCACCATATTACTTTCACTAGACGCTCTGTCATCTCCGATCATCCTTTATACCTCTATGGCACTCGTATCCCTGAACGTGATACAGTCAGGTTTCTAGGCCTCCTCTTTGACCGTAGGTTATCCTGGAAACCTCACATTACCTCTCTGAAGACAACTTGTCACAGCCGGTTGAATCTTCTTAAAACCCTTGCTCATCTTTCATGGGGAGCTGATCGTCAAACTCTCCTTCACCTACATTCCACCCTCATTTTATCGAAACTTGACTATAGTGACCAGATCTATTCAGCTGCCTCTCCTGCTACTCTATCTAGCCTCAACCCTATTCATCACCAAGGATTACATTTATGCCTTGGTGCTTTTTGCTCTTCCCCTGTTGAGAGCCTCTATGCAGAAGCGAACGTTCCATCCTTATCCGATCACCGTGATGCCCACTGCCTTCGCTACTATGTACACTCTCATGATCTCCGCAATCCTTCCATTTATAGAATGGTCACCGATATTAGTAGACATTCTTTATTTATTCGCCGCCCCTGTTTGCTCCATCCCTTCTCTCTTCGCCTACATTCGCTCTTGTCTTCTCTTCAATTTCCACCTTTCTATGTTCATGTAGCATCTCACTTTTCCCTACCCCTCTGGGAAGTTCCAGCTGTTCGAGTCTGTTCTTTCTCACTCCTTTGCTCGAAAGCCCAACTGTCTACGGTAGCTTCCCGCTCTCTTTTTCTTGACCACTTCCACTCTCATTCTCATGCCATTGCAGTGTACACAGATGGCTCTAAGTCTTCTGACGGCGTAGGATTCGCAGCAATGTTTCCAGACAGCGTCGTATGAGGGCATTTACTATCTTCGGCTAGTATCTTTACTGCTGAATTGTATGCCATTCTTGCAGCACTTATCCGTATTGCATCTATGCCTGTGTCATCATTTGTGGCCGTCTCAGACTCCCTTAGTGCTTTACAGGCTATACAGAAATTTGATACACCTCACCCCTTAGTCCCCCGTATCCAACTTTGGCTACACCACATCTCTACCAAGCATAAAGATAGTTTTTTGTTGGGTCCCTGGTCATGTTGACGTACAGGGCAATGAACAGGCAGACACTGCTGCGCGGTCGGCAGTACATGACCTACCAGTTTCATATAGAGGTGTTCCATTTACGGACTATTTTGCTCCAATAGCTACCCACCTTCACACCTGTTGGCAACAACGTTGGTCTACTATGCTCGGTAACAAACTTCAATCTATTAAACCGAGTATAGGTTACTGGCCGTCTTCTTGTCACCAGTGCCGAGGTTGGGAGACTACTCTCTCCCGTCTCCGCATTGGCCATACTCGTCTTACTCATGGATATCTCATGGAGAGGTGCCCTGCTCCTCTCTGTGAGAATTGTCAGGTTCCATTATCGGTCAGCCACATTCTGTTAGACTGCCCACTTTATCAACGAGCACTCAGAATTTACCTCCAACGTCGTCTTCGCTCCGCTGCTCTCTCTTTACCTTCCCTTCTCGCTGATGGACCCACCTTTCATCCAGACTCTCTCACTGACTTTTTGACAACAACTGACTTACTTCACAAACTCTGATGATACCTTCAGCCCTTTGTACCCCGATCTCTTGCTACCCTCTACCCTGCACTATCCCCTGCCCCGCTGTTTTCTGTAACCTACTGATCGCCCCTCCCCCCTTTTGCCGCCCAATACCCTCGCTTCCTTTCCTACCCTGCAGCGCTATATAGCCCTTGTGGTTTAGCGCTTCTTTTTGATTATAATAATAATTATGCACTGGTCTGGAGTGGCTTACACACTGGCCTGGAGTTTTGTGACTCATTTGCCATGGGTTCAAACCCCATCTATTACATGATTTGGCTACAATCGTGTTATTACAATTTTGTGAGTAGTCCTTAAAATACGGAGATAAGTTTACATTTTTCCACTGTGGCATTCAGGTGTTTATAATTAATAAGGAAGTCAGTATTAGAAACGACTACAACACTGTGTTCTGGTCATAAATAACAATGTAAAGTATTTATATTTCTTTCCCTTCAAGATGCCCTGATGTCCAGGAAGGGCTCTTGAACCAGGGAATTGGTGCTAAATATCCCACACCCCATTGTACTTCCCACCTCCAGAACTTAAGTCCGACTAACTGGTTTACCTGAATCCCTTCATAAAATATTACTAAAATATTATTTGTATAAACAAGAGAGGACATTATAGCAAGAAATATTACCACTAGGATGAACAACTTGTATATATCTTGAACATTATAGCAAGAAATATTACCACTAGGATGAACAACTTGTATACATCTTGAACATTATAGCAAGAAATATTACCACTAGGATGAACAACTTGTATATATCTTGAACATTATAGCAAGAAATATTACCACTAGGATGAACAACTTGTATACATCTTGAACATTATAGCAAGAAATATTACCACTAGGATGAACAACTTGTATATATCTTGAACATTATAGCAAGAAATATTACCACTAGGATGAACAACTTGTATATATCTTGAACATTATAGCAAGAAATATTACCACTAGGATGAACAACTTGTATATATCTTGAACATTATAGCAAGAAATATTACCACTAGGATGAACAACTTGTATATATCTTGAACATTATAGCAAGAAATATTACCACTAGGATGAACAACTTGTATACATCTTGAACATTACTTTCATTCATAACTTTGTTTAATAAGTCACTATTCTGCACACACTGCGCTTTATTTTTTACATAAATCAATTTTGCAGGTAAAGGGCTGTTATTCTACCTTAACTCATTTCAAAGATCAGCCCTGTCTAAGGTATACTATCACCCCCAGGATGCGACCCACACCAGTTGCCTAATACCCAGGTACCTACTTACTGCTAGGTGAACAGTGACAGCAGGTGTAAGGAAACATGCCGTACCAAGGATCGAACCCCGGACACATTGCAGAGTCACTTGTTTGCACAGAACTGCTAAATGCCTCAAATGATGTAGTGGAAGTTTTAGCAGTAAAGGTCGAGAACCAAAACCTAGTCATTGTGATAGTCTACAAGCCTCCGGATGCAACATCCCAGCAATTCCAGGAACAGCTGTTAAAAATTGACCACTGTCTGGAAAACCTTCCAGCTCCTGCACCCAACATCTTGCTCCTGGGGGATTTCAACTTAAGGCACCTAAAATGGAGGAATATAGCAAATAATATTGTTGCAGTAATAACCCCAGGAGGCAGCTCTGATGAAAACTCACACTCACGCGAGCTTTTAAATCTCTGCACAAAATTCAATTTAAACCAGCAAATAATAGAGCCTACTAGACTGGAGAATACACTAGACCTCATCTTCACTAACAATGATGATCTGATAAGAAATATCACCATATCAAAAACAATATACTCAGATCACAACATAATTGAGGTTCAGTCATGTATGCGCGGAGCCCCAGACCGACATAATGAGATTAGTCACGAGGGAGCATTCACCAAATTCAACTTCAATAACAAAAACATAAAGTGGGACCAAGTAAACCAAGTCCTAACCGATATAAGCTGGGAAGATATACTAAGCAACACAGACCCCAACTTATGCCTAGAACAGATTAACTCGGTAGCACTCGATGTATGCACAAGGCTTATTCCTCTAAGAAAAAGGAGGAGTAGATGTAAAACAGAAAGAGACAGGCGCTCCCTTTACAGGCGACGGAAAAGAATAACAGAGCGGCTAAAAGAGGTCAATATATCTGAAATGCGTAGGGAGACACTGGTCAGAGAAATAGCAAGCATCGAACTTAAGCTAAAAGAATCCTTTAGGAGTCAGGAATCGCGGGAAGAACTAAAAGCCATAAATGAAATCGAAAGAAACCCAAAGTATTTCTTCTCCTATGCCAAATCAAAATCGAGAACAACGTCCAGTATTGGGCCCCTACTTAAACAAGATGGGTCCTACACAGATGACAACAAGGAAATGAGTGAGCTACTCAAGTCCCAATATGACTCAGTTTTTAGCAAGCCGCTAACCAGACTGAGAGTCGAAGATCAAAATGAATTTTTTATGAGAGAGCCACAAAATTTGATTAACACAAGCCTATCCGATGTTATCCTGACGCCAAATGACTTTGAACAGGCGATAAATGACATGCCCATGCACTCTGCCCCAGGGCCAGACTCATGGAACTCTGTGTTCATCAAGAACTGCAAGAAGCCCCTATCACGAGCCTTTTCCATCCTATGGAGAGGGAGCATGGACACGGGGGTCGTCCCACAGTTACTAAAAACAACAGACATAGCCCCACTCCACAAAGGGGGCAGTAAAGCAACAGCAAAGAACTACAGACCAATAGCACTAACATCCCATATCATAAAAATCTTTGAAAGGGTCCTAAGAAGCAAGATCACCACGCATCTAGAAACCCATCAGTTACACAACCCAGGGCAACATGGGTTTAGAACAGGTCGCTCCTGTCTGTCTCAACTATTGGACCACTACGACAAGGTCCTAAATGCACTAGAAGACAAAAAGAATGCAGATGTAATATATACAGACTTTGCAAAAGCCTTCGACAAGTGTGACCATGGCGTAATAGCGCACAAAATGCGTGCTAAAGGAATAACAGGAAAAGTCGGTCGATGGATCTATAATTTCCTCACTAACAGAACACAGAGAGTAGTCGTCAACAGAGTAAAGTCCGAGGCAGCTACGGTGAAAAGCTCTGTTCCACAAGGCACAGTACTCGCTCCCATCTTGTTCCTCATCCTTATATCCGACATAGACAAGGATGTCAGCCACAGCACCGTGTCTTCCTTTGCTGATGACACCCGAATCTGCATGACAGTGTCTTCCATTGCAGACACTGCAAAGCTCCAGGCAGACATCAACCAAATCTTTCAGTGGGCTGCAGAAAACAATATGAAGTTCAACGATGAGAAATTTCAATTACTCAGATATGGTAAACATGAGGAAATTAAATCTTCATCAGAGTACAAAACAAATTCTGGCCACAAAATAGAGCGAAACACCAACGTCAAAGACCTGGGAGTGATCATGTCGGAGGATCTCACCTTCAAGGACCATAACATTGTATCAATCGCATCTGCTAGAAAAATGACAGGATGGATAATGAGAACCTTCAAAACTAGGGAGGCCAAGCCCATGATGACACTCTTCAGGTCACTTGTTCTATCTAGGCTGGAATATTGCTGCACACTAACAGCACCTTTCAAGGCAGGTGAAATTGCCGACCTAGAAAATGTACAGAGAACTTTCACGGCGCGCATAACGGAGATAAAACACCTCAATTATTGGGAGCGCTTGAGGTTCCTAAACCTGTATTCCCTGGAACGCAGGAGGGAGAGATACATGATTATATACACCTGGAAAATCCTAGAGGGACTAGTACCGAACTTGCACACGAAAATCACCCACTACGAAAGCAAAAGACTTGGCAGACAATGCACCATCCCCCCAATGAAAAGCAGGGGTGTCACTAGCACGTTAAGAGACCATACAATAAGTGTCAGGGGCCCGAGACTGTTCAACTGCCTCCCAGCACACATAAGGGGGATTACCAACAGACCCCTGGCAGTCTTCAAGCTGGCACTGGACAAGCACCTAAAGTCAGTTCCGGATCAGCCGGGCTGTGGCTCGTATGTTGGTTTGCGTGCAGCCAGCAGCAACAGCCTGGTTGATCAGGCTCTGATCCACCAGGAGGCCTGGTCTCAGACCGGGCCGCGGGGGCGTTGACCCCCGGAACTCTCTCCAGGTAAACTCCAGGTAAACTCAGTGTTTGAGCTGAGTGCACTACCAACCAAGCTATGGGACACCTTGTATTAGCTCTAATATTTAATCTAGATTTTATGTTTTAAAAACTTGTATGTGCTGATTATATAAAATATAACTCTCGATGTTCTACAGAAAAGTCACATTTGAATACCATTTCTAGTAATTTATAATAAATTTAATAAATTTACAGTACTGAACCACATAAGTTTATTATATTATTAATAATAAGTTGTGTTATTATTTAACCATTTACATTCCTAATTTTTAAAATGCTCCAATACATGAATATCAATTTTAAACAGATACAGGAAATGTTTTTGATCCCCATTTATCAATATTTTAAATTAACAAAATAAATTTTCTGATAGCAATGAGTTTTAATGATTTTATGTTGTACGAAATTTATGTCAACATGAAAATATTAGGAGAAGGTGTGGAGTTAATAAAAGTGTTAGTCAGAGGGCAGAAGAGGGGTTGTTGAGGTGGTTTGGTCATTTAGAGAGAATGGATCAAAGTAGAATGACATGGAAAGCATATAAATCTATAGGGGAAGGAAGGAGGGGTAGGGGTCGTCCTCGAAAGGGTTGGAGAGAGGGGGTAAAGGAGGTTTTGTGGGTAAGGGGCTTGGACTTCCAGCAAGCGTGCGTGAGCGTGTTAGATAGGAGTGAATGGAGACGAATGGTACTTGGGACCTGACGATCTGTTGGAGTGTGAGCAGGGTAATATTTAGTGAAGGGATTCAGGGAAACCGGTTATTTTCATATAGTCGGACTTGAGTCCTGGAAATGGGAAGTACAATGCCTGCACTTTAAAGGAGTGGTTTGGGATATTGGCAGTTTGGAGGGATATGTTGTGTATCTTTATACGTATATGCTTCTAAACTGTTGTATTCTGGGCACCTCTGCAAAAGCAGTGATAATGTGTGAGTGTGGTGAAAGTGTTGAATGATGATGAAAGTATTTTCTTTTTGGGGATTTTCTTTCTTTTTTGGGTCACCCTGCCTCGGTGGGAGACGGCCGACTTGTTGAAAAAAAAAAAAAAATGAAAATATTGACAGCTGTCAGTCAGACATTATCATTCTGCTCTCTCTCTAATGGAAGACACCAATGACGAAGTATATGCCAGCACTAGAGCCATTGAAAGGCTCTTAATCTAAGGAGCTACCCTCCCCTTCCTCAAATCAAACATGACTGCACCTTATTCCTTAGGCACTGTACCTGTTCAAAACAAGTTTATTAATGATAGAATATAGTATTTATATGAAAACAAATAACACTATACCTGTGCTAATGGGTTCAGTAATTACTGGTACAACAACAAGATAGATGCAGCCAGCCAAGAAGATGACAGGTAAAGCTGTGTGCACATGGATAGGACGATGGAGAGTGGGTCTGCATCGTCGCAGCCAGAGAAGTGCTGCAACTGCTGCCCCAATGCTCAGCCAGAGTACAAATGATAGACAGTTGATGAGAGAGATGATGTCTGCACCCAGCATTACTAGAGACAGCAAGCACTGAAATATCATAAACATTTATCATACTAGAGACAGCAAGCACTGAAATATCAAACATTTATCATACTAGAGACAGCAAGCACTGAAATATTATAAACATTTATCATACTAGAGACAGCAAGCACAGAAATATCATAAATATTTATCATAAAATACAGTTATCTTCCTGCACAGGAATATAAACATGATACATGGAATACGTAGTTGTATATTCTTGCCATGGCTTTTAATAAAACATAATAAAATCCCAAATTCAAACTGAAGTATATATTCTCATACAGCATGATGGTAGCAAATTTATGCCATAGGCTTAGAATGGATTGTCTGCTTAGTACTGTAAAAAGTGTCCCTATTTAATGAGTTAATCATTCAACATATTAACCCTTTCATTGTCTCTTACATAGATGCACATTACTTTATGCCAGTGTCACTTGTGTAGATCTACGTTTTAAGCACAGCAGAGCCCTCAAATATGCTGCCAGTGGTGAATCTTGGCCAAGACATGTGAGAATAGGTCTGTGAAGTGAGTGTGCACAGTATACAAAAAAATCCTGCCCCACAGGCAGGGTACAAGATGGAAAAAAGCACACCTATGGCTACATGTCTGGTTTACAACAGCGACTCTGAGGTGTTTTCTCAAATCGTTTTTATGCATTAGATTTTCATTATTTTATAAAGAATAAACTCAAACAAATATTTTAATTATAGCATCATTGGTACTCTCTTCCAGTATGGTAGTCCTTCCGTATCTGCGACTGATACATTCCAAGACCTACCATGGTTACCTGCAAATGTGAATAGTACTTTACCCTATGTATAAGTCATTTTTCATTTACATACATACCTATGATAAAGTTTAATTGATAAATTATGCATAATAAGTGAAGAATTATCACTTTTTCACTGATGGGAAGCGCTTCAAGGCTTCTCTTAGGCTTTGAATAACTGTCGCCATCACTATTTTGTGCTTTGCTCCCATTATTAAGCAAAATTAAGAGTTATTTTCAGGCCATGCTAAACCGCAGCTAACTGAAACTAAGGAAACCGAATCCACGGATATGGTGGTCATATTGTATAAGATTACACTGCCAATGGTTAAAGATATCACATATGCTTAAGAATTTATACAACTATTTATGCAACATATTTTTTTTTTTTAATTTAAACATATGTACTCCTTGACTTACAATGGTTTGACTCTATATTTCAATTACTTTGGAGACGAAACTTAACATAATTACCCAGAATGAAGGTGGTAAGTCTGTAACTTGTATTTATTATATTTACTTTTCAATGCTGGTATTTAGTTTCATATATTATTTGTTTAATTGCTTATACAGTGACAGTAGTTATTTATTTACTTATTTATTTAGCATATCGTATTCAAATTCAACTTACAATATTTTTGACTTACGATGGGCTCATTGGAATATAACCCCATGGTAAGTCAAGGAGCACCTGTATAGACAAATGAAAGACTGACAGTGACAAGAAGAGCAGGAACCGGAGTGCGAGAGCGGATGTGGATGAAAGACAATACTTGTGGCAGGTGGCCTTCGCGAGCCCCCGCCAAAAATAGACGTCCAGAAGTAAACA
The DNA here is from genome assembly GCF_038502225.1 of Cherax quadricarinatus. Taxonomy (NCBI): domain Eukaryota; kingdom Metazoa; phylum Arthropoda; class Malacostraca; order Decapoda; family Parastacidae; genus Cherax; species Cherax quadricarinatus. Next base: position 3,446,249 of record NC_091353.1, on the reverse strand, counting down.
GTATGCCATTGAGGCTCCCAAAAGTGGAGAGTGCCACAAAGACCGGAATAGTGTACTTCAGTGGTCCAAGTACTTCACGTCCAAAAGCCTGTGGAAAGTATGAAAAACCTAAGTAAGTTTATTTTGGTACAGGTACAGATAAGTACAATTATCATACATAGTAATATGTGTAAATTACCTAGGATAACCCAAAAAAGTCAGACAAAGTCATTTTATTTCCATTGGGGTCCTACGTAACCAGTTATAGGTGATTTGTATTGTGGTAAAAGCTTCACACATGTATGCAGGAATGAACTAATATGAACTGCAATCATAAATTTGTTTACATTCTTGGTGTCTCGTCTCTTGTTTATGATGGTATATACATATACTATACCGTATACATGTTTAACAAACTGACCTTATCCCACCAAAGCAGAGTGACCCAAGAAAAATATCAAAACTCTTTCTTTTTACATTTAGTCATTTATACAAGAGGAGTTACTAGCCCCTTGCTCCCAGCGTTTTAGTTGCCTCTTATGACACACATGGCTTATGGAGGAAGAATTCATTTCCACTTCCCCATGGAGAATATATATATCTTTCTTCTTTCAACGCACCAGCCGTATCCCACCGAGGCAGGGTGGCCCAAAAGGAAAAACGAAAGTTTCTCCTTTTACATTTAGTAATATATACAGGAGAAGGGGTTACTAGCCCCTTGCTCCCAGCATTTTAGTCGCCTCTTACAACACGCATGGCTTACAGAGGAAGAATTCTGTTCCACTTCCCCATGGAGGTAAGAGGAAATTAACAAGAACAAGAACTAGTAAGAAAATAGAAGAAAACCCAGAGGTGTATGTATATATATGGTTGTACATGTATGTGTAGTGTGACCTCAGTGTAAGTAGAAGTAGCAAGACGTACCTGAAACCTTGCATGTTCATGAGAGAGAAAAATGGACACCAGCAATCCTACCATCCTGTAAAACAATTATAGGCTTTCGTTTTACACTCACTTGGCAGGACGGTAGTACCTCCCTGGGCGGTTGCTGTCTACCAACCTACTACCAAAAGAGAATATATATATATATTATACATAAATCTGTAGTGGAGGGAATGTGGGTTAGGGGTCATCCTAGAAAAGGATGGAGGGAGGGGGTAGAGGAGGTTCTGTGTGCAAAGGACTTTGACATCCAGCAGGCATGTGTGAGTATGTTAGATAGGAGTGGAGGCAAATGGTTTTTGAGACCTGATGTGCTGTTAGAGTGTGAGCAAGGTAACATTTTGTGAAGGGGGTCAGGGAAATCAGTTACCTAGACTCGAGTCCATGAAATGGGAAGTGCAATGCCTGCACTCTAAAGAAGAGGCTAGAGATATTTGCTGTTTAGAACTACCTTCCCTTCCTCAAATTATACCCCATCCTGTTCCTATTTCCTTGGTGTTGTATGGTTCATACAGGTTTAATGCTTCCCATAATTTTAATAATATACAGTACAGTGGACCCCCACTTAACGATCACCTCCCAATGCGACCAATTATGTAAGTGTATTTATGTAAGTGCGTTTGTATGTGTATGTTTGGGGGTATGAAATGGACTAATCTACTTCACAATATTCCTTATGGGAACAAATTCGGTCAGTACTGGCACCTGAACATACTTCTGGAATTAAAAAATATCGTTAACCGGGGGTCCACTGTACTTTGGAACAACACAAGGTATTTATAGATTTGAACCCAACTTTTAGCTGGGATAAGACAGAGTACAATATCAAGTTTTGAGAAGGTACTTCAAGAGACTCACAACAGCAACAGCATTGGAGGAGAGAACTTCTGAAGGTGGAAGGACTGCAAGGTAGGCCACATTAACCAACACATACACTGTTGTCACCAGCGGTAATGCTACCCAGATGGCCCGTGGCAGGTTCCTGAAATATAAGTAAGTAAATTTAGGCATAGGTACACAAAAGTACAATCATACATAGTGTAAATTACCCACCACATAACCCAAAAAAGTTTAAAGTGACTTATTTCCATTGTGGTCCTTGTAATACTTTATTATTTAAATCTTAAAAGTTAAAACAGCTAAGTAACTCAACTGTGTGAAAAAAGTTACAATAAAAGAAGATACAAAAGTAACAAAGTAAACTGAGTTACTTATATTAACATAATTGGTATGTGAATATTAGCTAAACAAGAAATCTCTCTGCTCCCTTTCTCCCCTCAAGGAAGGTTCCTTGATGTTGGTGAGAGGCTCTTGATTTAGGGAATTGGGTCTGTGCTCCAGTACCCCGAATTAAGCCTGAATGCGTTCCACATCATCCCCCCTAGGCGCTGTATAATCCTCCGGGTTTAGCGCTTCCCCCTTGATTATAATAATAATAATCTGCTCCCTTTCTGTAGCTTCAGTCATCAGGTTCTGGACTATTGTTGTAAAGTGGAAATTGTTGTAAAATGAAACACAGCCTTTTTTCACTTTCAAATGAATATATAAAAGCCTGATAACATATTTGAACATATATGTTAATGTTGCCGTTTAAAAACTGTAGTGTAAAGCACCCTTCTGGCAAGACAGTGATGGAGTGAATGATGGTGAAAGTTTTTCTTTTTTGGGCCACCCTGCCTTGGTGGGAATCGGCCAGTGTGATAATAAAAAACAAATAATAATGTATTTTGTGAGCAGCAGAGCTAGGCCTAATGAATGAACATACCTGGAGTATACCTGGAGAGAGTTCTGGGCGACAACGCCCCCTGCGGCCCGGCCTGTGACCAGGCTTCATGGTGGATTCACACATTACAGACCATAAAATATTTTCACCCTTAGCTTATAGTTGTTGTTTATGTTGTTTAATGTTTGCCAGTACATGTATACAGCTTGGCATGAGTCATAATCATAAGATGACCTGTCAGTGTTGCAGCATATAAGCTACAAGCAGAGTTATAGCAGGGGTCCGTGGTCACAGGTGCACTCATGTGCTCACTTCATCTCAAGTTGCTCTCGCTCTACAGAGCGTAACTCTAGACTCTGGAGCTCTTGGTGGAAGGAGTAAGTCACACAGTTGTATTGACCATTACCACTGTAAGCATTCATATCAACTGGTATACCGCTTACAGCCCTGTGGCGGCGACAGCCCTATGACAAGGGCATGGTGAATCTCTCAACTCCAACACACCTCCAGCTGGAGCTGTGTTGGAGTGTTCAACATACCTCCAGTTGGAGCTGTGTTGGAGTGTTCAACACACCTCCAGCTGAAGCTGTGTTGGAGTGTTCAACATACCTCCAGTTGGAGCTGTGTTGGAGTGTTCAACACACCTCCAGTTGGAGCTGTGTTGGAGTGTTCAACACACCTCCAGCTGGAGCTGTGTTGGAGTGTTCAACACACCTCCAGCTGGAGCTGTGTTGGAGTGTTCAACATACCTCCAGTTGGAGCTGTGTTGGAGTGTTCAACACACCTCCAGCTGGAGCTGTGTTGGAGTGTTCAACATACCTCCAGTTGGAGCTGTGTTGGAGTGTTCAACACACCTCCAGTTGGAGCTGTGTTGGAGTGTTCAACACACCTCCAGCTGGAGCTGTGTTGGAGTGTTCAACACACCTCCAGTTGGAGCTGTGTTGGAGTGTTCAACACACCTCCAGCTGGAGCTGTGTTGGAGTGTTCAACATACCTCCAGTTGGAGCTGTGTTGGAGTGTTCAACACACCTCCAGCTGGAGCTGTGTTGGAGTGTTCAACATACCTCCAGTTGGAGCTGTGTTGGAGTGTTCAACACACCTCCAGCTGGAGCTGTGTTGGAGTGTTCAACACACCTCCAGCTGGAGCTGTGTTGGAGTGTTCAACACACCTCCAGCTGGAGCTGTGTTGGGGTGTTCAACATACCTCCAGCTGGAGCTGTGTTGGAGTGTTCAACATACCTCCAGTTGGAGCTGTGTTGGAGTGTTCAACACACCTCCAGCTGGAGCTGTGTTGGAGTGTTCAACATACCTCCAGTTGGAGCTGTGTTGGAGTGTTCAACACACCTCCAGTTGGAGCTGTGTTGGAGTGTTCAACACACCTCCAGCTGGAGCTGTGTTGGAGTGTTCAACATACCTCCAGTTGGAGCTGTGTTGGAGTGTTCAACACACCTCCAGCTGGAGCTGTGTTGGAGTGTTCAACATACCTCCAGCTGGAGCTGTGTTGGAGTGTTCAACACACCTCCAGCTGGAGCTGTGTTGGAGTGTTCAACATACCTCCAGCTGGAGCTGTGTTGGAGTGTTCAACACACCTCCAGCTGGAGCTGTGTTGGGGTGTTCAACATACCTCCAGTTAGAGGTGTGTTGAACACCTAACGTTGCCTGTCGTGGTAACCAGAAACACCAGAGCTTATAGTGAGTGGTGAATATATTTATTGCAGGAAGTCTAATAAATGAAAATTATTGTATTAGTGAAGTGCTGTAAAGTGAAGCACTGTTAAGTGGAGACCCACCTTTATCTACATGAAACAACTGCAATAAATTAAATAAATGTAACATCTTAAAGGTATAAGTAGCTTTCCTCAAGGAAGTTTGATTACGACCCGGTGGTCTGGTGGCTAAAGCTCCCGCTTCACACACGGAGGGCCCGGGTTCGATTCCCGGCGGATGGAAACATTTCGACACGTTTCCTTACACCTGTTGTCCTGTTCACCTAGCAGCAAATAGGTACCTGGGTGTTAGTCGACTGGTGTGGGTCGCATCCTGGGGGACAAGATTAAGGACCACAATGGAAATAAGTTAGACAGTCCTCAATGACGCACTGACTTTCTTGGGTTATCCTGGGTGGCTAACCCTCCGGGGTTAAAAATCCGAACGAAATCTTATCTTATCTTATCTTATCTGACATATTGTGACCTCTGTAATCTTACTTTGCACTTCCATGCTCCAAAGAATGAGCATGGGAAGCAAAATAAACTCACCACTTAGCAGCAATAAGTAATACATTTATAATGTGCTAAACTAACAGGAGACAAGGTTAAAGAAAAATCAAAATGAGAAATAGGCTAATGGGTTAAAATTCTTATCATCTTTCAATTTATTCATCGAGAAATATCTGTGGAGATGCTGCTCGATGGCACATTCAGAGAAGCTTAAAGACGCCAATTGTTCAAGAGTCTGACTTTGCCCACTCTAAAAAATGCACTACCACTGATTTTTGTCTCTTACATGTGTGTGTGACCTAATTCATATCTGCATAACTCATTACAATTGTGACCAGCCATAAACAGGTAAATAGTTCATTACCATTGTAACTTGTTTCCCCTCAAGGAAGGCTCCTTGATGTTGGTGAGGGGCTCTTGATTTAGGGAATTGAATCTGTGCTCCAGTTCCCCGAATTAATCCTGAATGCCTTCCACATCTCCCCCAGGCGCTGTATAATCCTCCGGGTTTAGTGCTTTCCCCTTGATTATAATAATAATAATGTAACTTATTTACCTATTAAAACTTAGCAGCCCAGTCCCCTGACTCATTATGTACCTCTAATGTTCAGCTACAGTCCCCTGACTCATTATGTACCTCTAATGTTCAGCTACAGTCCCCTGACTCATTATGTACCTCTAATGTTCAGCTACAGTCCCCTGACTCATTATGTACCTCTAATGTTCAGCTACAGTCCCCTGACTCATTATGTACCTCTAATGTTCAACTACAGTCCCCTGACTCATTATGTACCTCTAATGTTCAGCTACAGTCCCCTGACTCATTATGTACCTCTAATGTTCAGCTACAGTCCCCTGACTCATTATGTACCTCTAATGTTCAGCTACAGTCCCCTGACTCATTATGTACCTCTAATGTTCAGCTACAGTCCCCTGACTCATTATGTACCTCTAATGTTCAGCTACAGTCCCCTGACTCATTATGTACCTCTAATGTTCAGCTACAGTCCCCTGACTCATTATGTACCTCTAATGTTCAGCTACAGTCCCCTGACTCATTATGTACCTCTAATGTTCAGCTACAGTCCCCTGACTCATTATGTACCTCTAATGTTCAGCTACAGTCTCTGGACCCATTATGTACCTCTGTAATCTTCTGACTACCGCCCACATGATGGGTATAGGATGCATAATAAATATATTAAACAAACTTATTAAGAGTTAGCTTAGTGATAAGATGATTTGGTAATATTTGAGAGATTTAATATTTGCATTAAGTGGAAATTTTATTTTGACTAAGTTTTGCCTATGTAACTAATAAGTGAATCATACCTACTGTCAGCAGGTTATATATGCTGATTATATATATGTAGATTATAGTGAATGTAGTGGCTGGCTAGTAGTAGTAATGTACTAGATTATAGTGAATGTAGTGGCTGGCTAGTAGTAGTAATGTACTAGATTATAGTAAATGTAGTGGCTGGCTAGTAGTAGTAATGTACTAGATTATAGTGAATGTAGTGGCTGGCTAGTAGTAGTAATGTACTAGATTATAGTGAATGTAGTGGCTGGCTAGTAGTAGTAATGTACTAGATTATAGTGAATGTAGTGGCTGGCTAGTAGTAGTAATGTACTAGATTATAGTGAATGTAGTGGCTGGCTAGTAGTAGTAATGTACTAGATTATAGTAAATGTAGTGGCTGGCTAGTAGTAGTAATGTACTAGATTATAGTAAATGTAGTGGCTGGCTAGTAGCAGTAATGTACTAGATTGTAGTAAACACAGTGGCTGGCTAGTAGTAGTAATGTACTAGATTAAAGTGAATGTAGTGGCTGGCTAGTAGTAGTAATGTACTAGATTATAGTAAATGCCTCAAATGATGTAGTGGAAGTTTTAGCAGTAAAGGTCGAGAACCAAAACCTAGTCATTGTGGTAGTCTACAAGCCTCCGGATGCAACATCCCAGCAATTCCAGGAACAGCTGTTAAAAATTGACCACTGTCTGGAAAATCTTCCAGCTCCTGCACCCAACATCTTGCTCCTGGGGGATTTCAACTTAAGGCACCTAAAATGGAGGAATATAGCAAATAATATGGAGGCAGCTCTGATGAAAACTCACACTCACACGAGCTTTTAAATCTCTGCACAAAATTCAATTTAAACAAGCAAATAATAGAGCCTACTAGACTGGAGAATACACTAGACCTCATCTTCACTAACAATGATGATCTGATAAGAAATGTCACCATATCAAAAACAATATACTCAGATCACAACATAATTGATGTTCAGTCATGTATGCGCGGAGCCCCAGACCGACATAATGAGATTAGTCACGAGGGAGCATTCACCAAATTCAACTTCAATAACAAAAACATAAAGTGGGACCAAGTAAACCAAGTCCTAGCCGATATAAGCTGGGAAAATATACTAAGCAACACAGATGTGGAAATTTATTTGGTCCAAATAGTTCCACAGCTCAGATCCAGCATGAGCGTCTGGTCGTCTGAGCCGAGCGACCCTTAAACCCTCCCAAACAAGCAAGGCATTCTCTGGTTGGCGGTTGGTAAGCTTATTTAATTTATAGATTTACTCTTCAGGGAAGGAGTAGGTAGGTTTACTGGTAATACACTAATATTAGGTTTACTAAGGCATCTGTAGATAATGATAGAGTAGACCTAAGACCTTAACATAGGTAGTAATAGGCCGATAATGTAGGCAAACATTAGGATAAGTTAGCTAGGGAGAACTGGCAGCCCTAGCTTGAATGGCGGGGCGCAGGTCACAAAGACAGAATAGCGTCCTTCTTACGATAGACTTCGACTGGACAAGACGTGCCGTGAACATCAGGCGGCGCCCCCACGTGTCTTCACATCTGAGACCTGGGGAAATCTGGTAGAGACACCTCGATGTACCGTAGATGATCTCCTCCATCAGCCCATACAGTAAGACGAGATATTCACCTTTTCCCGTAGGATCTGGCCAGTGACTTAGGAGATTGTGAGATTGAGTTAACTGAGGGCTCGGCGTGCTACAGAGAGAGTATGCCCAGTAAGTACCAGCGTCTCAGAGTCGTCTGAAGCTAGCGTCTGAGTCTGCATAGTTATACTAGGGGATACATACCCTCTTGGATATAGGAATTTCTGAGGTGCAGGCAGGACACTAATAACGATTGAATATTGCAGGAATTAATGCTCCCGGTTGCACGTGGTTCCCAAGGGGAAGTCCAAGGGGGCTAAAGCTAGGCTTAGGAAGTTGAAGATCAGGATATATGCTGCAACACCAAGTAAGTTAGTCCTTTATACGTGCATGCAGGCGAGGTTTCTTGCAATACCAATCATTTGTGAAAAATCTGTCCTATAAGCCACTTGTGAGGCTGAGGTACCCATCTCAGAGCTCGGTGTCAACAGAGTTTGCCAGGGTAGGCGACTCACTTGGAGGCAGCCCAGACAAATTTTCACAAAAGTGGTCCTTCGAAAACCGGATGTGGAATAGCTAGGTTAAGCTATCATAGCTAGGCCACAGTTAGGAACCAGTTTTAAAAAGTTAGGTTTAAGTTAGCACACCTAGGTCAAAGTTACTCAGAGGCTAGGCCAAGCTGACTATACACAGAAGTTGTTATTTGCAGTAATTTACAGGCAGGCCAGGTAGGCTAGAGAAGCTTGTGAATTTAATTATTTACAGTGATTACAAGTAATCCAGAGTAGGAGACTTGTGTGTTAATTACTTACAGTGGATTTGCAAGGTAGCCACAGTTAGGCTAGGCTTGTGCAATATTTACAAAAGGTTATAGTAGCTAGGACAGATTTAACCTAGTTATTATTTACAGGGAGTTATAAAGCCAGGTTTAAGTTATAGCACACTAGCTAGGTTAGGATTTACCTTATCCAACCATCCACGCTAAACAGAGTAAGCTGGGCACAGTTAGGCCAAGCTGTTTACATACATTATTTATTTACTGTTTCACAAGTTGAATTGTTGAATTTGCTTGTGTTAACCAAGTGATTTTAATTTGTATACTGCCCTATTAGTGTGTGATTTTCATTGTCTTTGATTCATGTTAATGTGGGATTTGTGAATTATACCTGAGACTAGGTTAAGTCCTGTAATTATTTGCTGGCATTGTACAGTTAAGTGCTAGGTTAAGCTTTCACATCGATACACATTTTGATTGGGATTTGAGAGCTAACAGTGTACATTTTTGATTCATAGTAGAGTCAATATAACAAAGGGAATTGTTAAGCTTGTTGAGAAGCCTTAAGACTCGTTCATTCTTACCTAACACCGTGACGTGCTGTGGGGTGGACTGGGTAAAGTACAATTAGTGTCACACTCCTCATTAAACTTCGACAATGGCAGATGGGGGTTCAGGAGAGTCTGGTTCAGTGCTAACAAAATTAAAACGATCAGTAGCAGCATACAAAGGGCATCTGAACAGAACGCGTAACAGGTGCAAGGCTACTTGCCAACGCAGTAATGTAGACTGCGATGATTTGCAGAACTGCTTGAAGAGTTTGGGGGAAAAGTGGGAAGCCTATGAACAAGCATTCTCAGCATATGAGCTACAGGCTATTGAGGATGAGGAATCCCAGGGAAGTCTTCAGCAGGCTATGGACGAATTCACTAAGGATGATGTAGATTGTCATCAGGAGATGAATATGTACAAAGATAAGTTAAGTACATTAAAGGCTAGTATTCCAAGGATGGTGTTGAACACCGCAGGTACCCCAAACAACCACACACCTGTCAATATGTTGCCCAAGTTGCCCCAGCTGAATTTACCAACGTTTGACGGAACCTTAACAGAGTACATTGGTTTCTGGGATCAGTTTAGAGCCCAGATAGATGACAGAAATGATTTGTCAGATGCCGTCAAGTTGCAGTATTTGCGGTCGCAGCTCAAGGGTAAAGCCTTAGATCTGGTCCGGCACTACCCGATTACTGACGCTAATTACCAACATGCCAAAGACCAATTAGAAGACATGTTTGGCAACACTGAGGAGATAAAGGTAGCTATACTTTATCGGTTGTTGGATCTAGAGGCTTGCCGACATGACCGTCAAAGTCTAGAGAAGTTCCGTATTGAGGTTATGAGCTTGTCCAATAGTTTCAGAGATTTGCATGATGAGAATGATTCAAAATGGATCCTTAGCCAGGTGATTCAGAGGAAACTGGCTAGCACGACAGTGCATGAGTTACACTTAAAACATCGGACGAATAGGTTCACGATAGACCAAATTGTTGAAGGGTTAGGGGATCTCATATCTCACCTGAGCATAGGTCAGGGGGAGAAATTACCTACCAAGGAGAAGTCGGTCGACTTCCCCAGACATTCGAGAGATAGACCTAAACCACCTCCCACTAAAGTAGGCACGTATTATGCCCAGGGCGAACCCTCCACCCACAGGGCCAAGGGAGAAGCCACTAAAGCGGCCAGTATGAGACGGTGCGTGTTTTGTGATGAAGAACACGCTAGTTCAGGGTGTTCAAGCTTCACCACCTATAACCAAAGGGTTCAACGGCTAAGAGAGTTGAGACTTTGTTTCAAGTGTTGTGGAGAACATTTTGCCAGGGACTGTAACACCATGCTCAGGGAGTGTCAGGGCTGCCGGAAGGGAAAGCACCACAGTGCACTGTGTCCTAATGATGCCGGATTAGCACAAGTTAAGGAGAGCAAACCGCAAGAAAGGGCGGAGAGCAAGAACAAGTCAGAAGTAACGATGAGTGTGGTGAGTACGGCACCGAGAATTTGTTCTGGTGAGCAATTTCAAGGCTCGGTGGCCTTGCCCACCATAATGGCGGTGGTCGCGAACGGGAAGAAGTCTGAAACAACCCGTTTGTTCTTCGACAGTGGGGCACAGAGATCCTTCATAGCGGAGAGTCTAGCCACTAGGTTGAAGCTGGAGACAGTTGGTAAAGTTGACATGAAGGTGGAAGGGTTTGGTGGGGAAGTCCCACGCAGGTCTTATCCAGTAGTCAATGTGACGGTCAGGTTAGCCGGGCATCGACGGGAAATTTCAGCCTTGATGGTGAAGAGGCTGCCCAATATCATTACCACTAGGGGACTGGCTGAAGCAGTCAAACGTTTGAGGGAGTTGGGTGTGAAGCTAGCAGAACCAGACATTGCTACAGACAATGTTAGTAATGTAGGCATATTGGTAGGAGGGGATTACCTAGACGAGTTCGTGTCTACGAGAAGGGTTATCAAGGAAGGTGTGGGCCTGTACAGGACTCCAGCGGGGTACATCGTAGGAGGCAGAATACCAGCTCACTTCCCTGCGACCCCGGGAAAGGAGGGCTCTGGTATTACAGCGACTGAGGCTGTACTGGTGATGCAGATTGGTGTGCACGAAGGCCTGTCAGAGGCGCAAGTTGGCATATCCGACAGTGAGCCGGTCCATAAACTATGGGACCTGGATGTAGTAGGGATTAAAGGTGACCAGCCGCCCCCCGAACACGAAGAGACGTATCGAGATTACTTGAACCATGTGCAGTTCAGGGACGGGCAGTATTGGGTGCGACTCCCATGGAAACCGGGCCACCCAACGCTGCCCACTAATTTCAAGAGGGCACGTGGTCAGTTGAATTCATTGGTGAACAGCCTGACCAGGAAGGGTCTGGTGGGGAAATATGATGATATTATTAAGGAACAGCTGGCCCTTGGGTTCATCGAGAAAGTGCCCAATGCCAGCCCTGGGGAAAACACCCATTATCTTCCACACATGGCAGTCACCAAGGAGTCGGTAACCACTCCCATCAGAGTAGTCTTCAACTGCAGCTCGCAGGCGAGTCCCCGAGAGCCATCGTTGAACGACTGTCTGCTCACAGGGCCCTCCCTGACGCAGAAATTAGCAGATGTGTTGTTGAGATTCAGGACGGAACAGTACGCCTATGCGGCAGACATTAGCAAAGCCTTCCTACGTATTGGGTTGCAGCCACAGGATAGGGACTACACAAGGTTCTTGTGGCTGGCTAACAGGGAGATGCCCAAGCAAGGGTATGATACCTATAGATTCAGGGCAGTGTTGTTTGGTGCCACTAGTTCACCATTCCTATTACAGGCTACCATAGACTACCACCTTGTGAACTGTAACAGCCCGCTTAAAGAATTACTGAAGACCCTATTTTATGTAGACAACATGCAGGGTACCACCTCAGATGAAAGGCTGTTGATGGATATTTACCGAGAGTCTAATCAGGAGATGCTCTCAGCTAACATGCCATTGAGAGAATGGGTGACAAACAATCCAACGTTGCGGGGCATGGTGGAACATGACTATACTGGCTACTCAGTGCCTGAGGTAACATCGGTGTTGGGACTAGAGTGGGAAGTCAAGGAAGACAGACTTAGGCTAAAGAGGAAGCCTGATGGGGAAGGGAAGCTGACCAGGAGGTCTTTGCTGAGCAAAGTGCAGACTGCCTTCGATCCTTTGGGTTTGTTGACACCCATCACCATTCGAGGGAGGATGCTAGTACAACAGACCTGGGAGCTGAACCTAGGTTGGGACGACCCACTGCCAGAAACAGTCTGCCAGGAGTGGGATCTGGTTAACAAAGACCTAGCGGAATTGCACGAGTTCACATTCCCCAGGTCCATCGGGTGCACCGGGCGGGATTATGACTTGCACGTCTTCTGTGATGCCTCCTCCAGGGCCTATGGGGCAGTAGCGTATTTGGTGGCCGGGGATCAAGTCAATCTGGTCACCAGTCGTGCGCGGGTGACACCCCTGAAGGATTGCTCGATCCCAAAGCTAGAGCTCACAGCGATGTTGCTGGGAGCAAGACTGGGTAAGTACGTAGAGGAGGTGTTAAGTAATCTGAGGGTGACACACACCTATGTATGGACAGACTCGGAGGTGGCCTTACAGTGGGTCCAGAATGACAGGTCTAAGCTCCCCTATGTCAGGAATCGGGTAAAGGAGATACGGGAACTACAGTCAACATCAACAATTCTGTATGTGCCTACAGATCAAAACCCAGCCGACCTGATAAGCCGAGGGGTGACACACAGAAAGTTGAGTAAAAGCGAGCTTTGGTTCAAAGGCCCAGACTGGTTACCGGCAAGGGATTGCTGGCCGGAGCAGAAATTCGTGGAGACAATCAGCAGCATAGTACATTTCGCGGGGGAACACGACACTGAATTATTTGACCCCAGGCGCTACTCCTCGTGGAGAAAACTTATAGGAGTCACGGAAATGGTATTTCGATTCGTGAGGAAGCTGCATGACAAGGTAAGCCAGGGTCGACAGTTGTCTCTAGTGGGTCCCAGAGAATATTGGATAAGGCAGTACCAAAGGGGGAGGTTTCCAGGAGTGCTGGAAGTACTTGCGACCCGGCAGCAGGTTATGGCGTCAGGACGCGTGTCCAACGATGACGACTCAGGGAACAGCAAATTGGTTCACTCATTGGGATTGTTCCTAGATCATGCGGGGCTAATAAGATGCAGGGGAAGAATACAAAACTCTGAGCTCAGCTATGGGGCCAAACATCCCGTGCTGCTGGGAAAGGAGGGATGGGCGACAGAGCTATTGATACAAGATGCCCATCAGAGGACCTTACATGGGGGGTTTGGAGATACCCTCACCTGCCTACGTCAGAATTACTGGGTACTGAAGGGTCGAGCTGCCGTCAAAAGGGTGCTAAAGAGTTGCACGGTCTGCCGGCGGTACGATGGGAGGACCCTACCCTACCCAGGTCCACCACCGCTGCCTCAGGAGCGGGTACATAGTGACAGGCCCTTTGAGACTGTAGGAATAGACTATACGGGGGCTATCACATTGAAGAACCCAGGAGACGTTAAGGAGGGCCCTCAGAAAGTATATGTCTGCCTGTTTACCTGTGCCACTACTCGAGCGGTGCATTTGGAGTTGGCAGAAGATATGACGACAGAGACTTTCGTGAAGTTGTTCAGGAGGTTTACTGCCAGATTCTCGTGCCCGCGATTGATTATCTCGGACAATGGCACAAGCTTTAGGGCGGCCGATAAAGTTTTCAGGAATCTTAGGGACAACGGAGAAGTACGAGAACACCTGAAGAGAATAGAGTGCGAGTGGAGGTTCATAGCTCCCAGGGCACCCTGGCAAGGGGGATTCTATGAACGCATGGTGGGCACAGTCAAAAGGTGCATTCGGAAGGTCTTGCACGGCAGGAGGGTGAGCTGTGATGAACTGAGGACAGTGTTAGTTGAGATAGAGGCAAGAGTTAATAACAGGCCTCTGACCTACGTACAAAATGGGATTGACGAGCAAGAAGCTCTCACCCCCAATCACATGCTGTTTGGAAGAAGGATTGAGCCCTTCCCCGCAATTTTGAGTCAGTCTTCCAAGGAGCTGGATTATTATGGGCCAGATGGTCCCCCCATCAATGAAGAACTGCACAGGAGTCACAACAGACTGGTGAACATCCTGGACAAATGGAACCAGGTGTGGCGCAGGGATTACTTGACAACCTTGCGGGAACATTTCTATGGTGCCGACCCCGAGGCGAATAAGATGATGCTAAGTGAAGGGGACCTGGTGCTGGTAGAATCCGAGGCGCCGAGGGCATACTGGCCTCTTGGCCTGGTAGTGTCAACCCACCCAGACAAGGCTGGGCGGTTGAGAATGGTGAAAGTGAGAATGAACGGTGTCGAGACTATAAGACCCATCAACAGGCTTTTGCCTCTCGAGGTCCACACGGTGGGACCGGGACATGAGAAATCAGACCAGAGGTTGAGCGAGCTGAGCGGCCGGACGACCCGTCGAACGGCGCTCGAGTCCAGGGCCCACTGGGGGGGCCTGCGGGAGGCAGACTTGATCTAGACTTAGCGCCTACCTTCGCCGGCGGGAGGATGTGGAAATTTATTTGGTCCAAATAGTTCCACAGCTCAGATCCAGCATGAGCGTCTGGTCGTCTGAGCCGAGCGACCCTTAAACCCTCCCAAACAAGCAAGGCATTCTCTGGTTGGCGGTTGGTAAGCTTATTTAATTTATAGATTTACTCTTCAGGGAAGGAGTAGGTAGGTTTACTGGTAATACACTAATATTAGGTTTACTAAGGCATCTGTAGATAATGATAGAGTAGACCTAAGACCTTAACATAGGTAGGAATAGGCCGATAATGTAGGCAAACATTAGGATAAGTTAGCTAGGGAGAACTGGCAGCCCTAGCTTGAATGGCGGGGCGCAGGTCACAAAGACAGAATAGCGTCCTTCTTACGATAGACTTCGACTGGACAAGACGTGCCGTGAACATCAGGCGGCGCCCCCACGTGTCTTCACATCTGAGACCTGGGGAAATCTGGTAGAGACACCTCGATGTACCGTAGATGATCTCCTCCATCAGCCCATACAGTAAGACGAGATATTCACCTTTTCCCGTAGGATCTGGCCAGTGACTTAGGAGATTGTGGATTGAGTTAACTGAGGGCTCGGCGTGCTACAGAGAGAGTATGCCCAGTAAGTACCAGCGTCTCAGAGTCGTCTGAAGCTAGCGTCTGAGTCTGCATAGTTATACTAGGGGATACATACCCTCTTGGATATAGGAATTTCTGAGGTGCAGGCAGGACACTAATAACGATTGAATATTGCAGGAATTAATGCTCCCGGTTGCACGTGGTTCCCAAGGGGAAGTCCAAGGGGGCTAAAGCTAGGCTTAGGAAGTTGAAGATCAGGATATATGCTGCAACACCAAGTAAGTTAGTCCTTTATACGTGCATGCAGGCGAGGTTTCTTGCAATACCAATCATTTGTGAAAAATCTGTCCTATAAGCCACTTGTGAGGCTGAGGTACCCATCTCAGAGCTCGGTGTCAACAGAGTTTGCCAGGGTAGGCGACTCACTTGGAGGCAGCCCAGACAAATTTTCACAACAGACCCCAACTTATGCCTAGAACAGATTAACTCGGTGGCACTCGATGTATGCACAAGGCTTATTCCTCTAAGAAAAAGGAGGAGTAGATGTAAAATAGAAAGAGACAGGCGCTCCCTTTACAGGCGACGGAAAAGAATAACAGAGCGGCTAAAAGAGGTCAATATATCTGAAATGCGTAGGGAGACACTGGTCAGAGAAATAGCAAGCATCGAACTTAAGCTAAAAGAATCCTTTAGGAGTCAGGAATCGCGGGAAGAACTAAAAGCCATAAATGAAATCGAAAGAAACCCAAAGTATTTCTTCTCCTATGCCAAATCAAAATCGAGAACAACGTCCAGTATTGGGCCCCTACTTAAACAAGATGGGTCCTACACAGATGACAGCAAGGAAATGAGTGAGCTACTCAAGTCCCAATATGACTCAGTTTTTAGCAAGCCGCTAACCAGACTGAGAGTCGAAGATCAAAATGAATTTTTTATGAGAGAGCCACAAAATTTGATTAACACAAGCCTATCCGATGTTATCCTGACGCCAAATGACTTCGAACAGGCGATAAATGACATGCCCATGCACTCTGCCCCAGGGCCAGACTCATGGAACTCTGTGTTCATCAAGAACTGCAAGAAGCCCCTATCACGAGCCTTTTCCATCCTATGGAGAGGGAGCATGGACACGGGGGTCGTCCCACAGTTACTAAAAACAACAGACATAGCCCCACTCCACAAAGGGGGCAGTAAAGCAACAGCAAAGAACTACAGACCAATAGCACTAACATCCCATATCATAAAAATCTTTGAAAGGGTCCTAAGAAGCAAGATCACCACCCATCTAGAAACCCATCAGTTACACAACCCAGGGCAACATAGGTTTAGAACAGGTCGCTCCTGTCTGTCTCAACTATTGGATCACTACGACAAGGTCCTAAATGCACTAGAAGACAAAAAGAATGCAGATGTAATATATACAGACTTTGCAAAAGCCTTCGACAAGTGTGACCATGGCGTAATAGCGCACAAAATGCGTGCTAAAGGAATAACAGGAAAAGTCAGTCGATGGATCTATAATTTCCTCACTAACAGAACACAGAGAGTAGTCGTCAACAGAGTAAAGTCCGAGGCAGCTACGGTGAAAAGCTCTGTTCCACAAGGCACAGTACTCGCTCCCATCTTGTTCCTCATCCTCATATCCGACATAGACAAGGATGTCAGCCACAGCACCGTGTCTTCCTTTGCAGATGACACCCGAATCTGCATGACAGTGTCTTCCATTGCAGACACTGCAAAGCTCCAGGCGGACATCAACCAAATCTTTCAGTGGGCTGCAGAAAACAATATGAAGTTCAACGATGAGAAATTTCAATTACTCAGATATGGTAAACATGAGGAAATTAAATCTTCATCAGAGTACAAAACAAATTCTGGCCACAAAATAGAGCGAAACACCAACGTCAAAGACCTGGGAGTGATCATGTCGGAGGATCTCACCTTCAAGGACCATAACATTGTATCAATCGCATCTGCTAGAAAAATGACAGGATGGATAATGAGAACCTTCAAAACTAGGGAGGCCAAGCCCATGATGACACTCTTCAGGTCACTTGTTCTATCTAGGCTGGAATATTGCTGCACACTAACAGCACCTTTCAAGGCAGGTGAAATTGCTGACCTAGAAAATGTACAGAGAACCTTCACGGCGCGCATAACGGAGATAAAACACCTCAATTACTGGGAGCGCTTGAGGTTCCTAAACCTGTATTCCCTGGAATGCAGGCGGGAGAGAGACATGATTATATACACCTGGAAAATCCTAAAGGGACTAGTACCGAACTTGCACACGAAAATCACTCACTACGAAAGCAAAAGACTTGGCAGACGATGCAACATCCCCCCAATGAAAAGCAGGGGTGTCACTAGCACGTTAAGAGACCATACAATAAGTGTCAGGGGCCCGAGACTGTTCAACTGCCTCCCAGCATACATAAGGGGGATTACCAACAGACCCCTGGCAGTCTTCAAGCTGGCACTGGACAAGCACCTAAAGTCGGTTCCTGACCAGCCGGGCTGTGGCTCGTACGTTGGTTTGCGTGCAGCCAGCAGCAACAGCCTGGTTGATCAGGCTCTGATCCACCAGGAGGCCTGGTCACAGACCGGGCCGCGGGGGCGTTGACCCCCGGAACTCTCTCCAGGTAAACTCCAGGTAAATGTAGTGGCTGGCTAGTAGTAGTAATGTGCTAGAGTATAGTAAATACAGTGGCTGGCTAGTAGTAGTAATGTGCTAGAGTATAGTAAATACAGTGGCTGGCTAGTAGTAGTAATGTGCTAGAGTATAGTAAATACAGTGGCTGGCTAGTAGTAGTAATGTGCTAGAGTATAGTAAATACAGTGGCTGGCTAGTAGTAGTAATGTACTAGAGTATAGTAAGTGCAGTGGCTGGCTAGTAGTAGTAATGTACTAGAGTATAGTAAGTGCAGTGGCTGGCTAGTAGTAGTAATGTAGACTGAAGGGAGTTTACTTCAAGACAGTTTACCTTCATGCCAACCGTAATAGTAGTGAAAGTTTAGGTAAGTTAACCATACTGCAGCCAGCAGTAACAGCCTGGTTGATCAGACCCTGATCCACCGTTAGGCCTGGTCTCAGACCGAGCCGCGAGAACGTTGATCCTCGAAACCCTCTCCAGTTAAACTCCAGGTTCTTGATTCTTACTGTAATATTACTAAAGGTTTAGGTAAGTTAACCTTACTTGCTTCTCAGTACTAGTAGTGTTACTGCTTCTTATGATTATACCTGGAGAGGTATACTCGTGGTGGATCAAAGCCTGATCAACCAGGCTGTTACTGTTGGCTGCATGCAAACCGAAGTACGAACCACAGCCTGGCTGGTCAGGTACTGATTTTAGATGCCTGTCCAGTGCCTTGAAGACAGCCAGGGGTTTATTGGTAATCCACTTTATGTATGCTGGAAGGTAGTTGAACAGTCTTGGGCCCCTGACACTTATTGTGTTGTCTCTTAGTGTACTCGTGGCGCCCCTGCTTTTCACAGGGGGAAAGTTGCATCTCCTGCCGAGTCTTGCTTTAGTGGGGAGTGATTTTTGTATGCAAATTTGGGACTAGTCCCTCTAGGATTTTTCAAGTGTATATTATCATGTATCTATCTCGATTGCATTCCAGGGAGTACAAATCAAGGGATTTCAACTGTACCCATTGAATTATTTGCTTTATCATATTTATACATACCGTGAAAGCTCTCTGTACATTTTCCAAGTCTGCAATTTTGCCTGCTTTGAAAGGGGCGGTTAGTGTGCATTAATATTCAAGCCTAGAGAGAACAAGTGATTTAAAGAGAATCATCATGGGGTTTTCATCCCTAGTTTTGAAGGTTCACATTATCCATCCTATCATTTTCCAGCAGATGTGGTAGATACATTGTTGTGATCTTTGAAAGTGAGATCCTTTGACATTATCACTCCCAGGTCCTTCACATTAACTTTTCGCTTTACTGTATGACTGGAATTTGTTTTATACTCCAATATACTTATAATTTCCTCGAGTTTTCCATATCAGAATAACTGAAATTTCTCTTCATTGAAATTCATATTGTTTTCTGTGGCCCAGCAATGATTTGGTAGATGTCCGCTTGGAGTCTTTCAGTGTCATCGATGGATGACACTGTCATCCACAAAGAAAGACAGTGCTGTGGGGTCGCCGGGTCGCCATTTGGAGAAGACCCGGGCCGGAAGTACCGGCAAATCCCTAGTGAATGCAATGCTGCGGCTTACGTCTCTGTCTATGTCAGATATGACGATAAGGAACAGGATGGGAGCGAGTACTGTGCCTTGTGGAACAGAGCTTTTCACCGTAGCTGCCTCAGACTTTACTCTGTTTACTATGACTGTGTTCTATTATGAAGTTATACATTCATCTACCAACTTTTCCCTGTTACTACTTTATCAGGCATTTTGTGCACTATTACACCAAGGTTGCACTTGTCGCAGGCTCTCCCAAAGTTTGTGTATACTACTGTATTATAACAGTCTACTGCATTGTAAATATGTTCTTACATATCTCTCAAGATCGTTTATAAACAATTAAACATTTCGTCAAATGTTACTCCAGCAACGGTGTTACTCCAGCAACAGTGTTACTCCAGCAACAGTGTTACTATAGCAACAGTGTTACTCCAGCAACAGTGTTACTCCAGCAACAGTGTTACTATAGCAACAGTGTTACTCCAGCAACAGTGTTACTCCAGCAACAGTGTTACTATAGCAACAGTGTTACTATAGCAACAGTGTTACTCCAGCAACAGTGTTACTCCAGCAACAGTGTTAATATAGCAACAGTGTTACTCCAGCAACAGTGTTACTCCAGCAACAGTGTTACTATAGCAACAGTGTTACTCCAGCAACGGTGTTACTCCAGCAACAGTGTTACTATAGCAACAGTGTTACTCCAGCAACAGTGTTACTCCAGCAACAGTGTTACTATAGCAACAGTGTTACTCCAGCAACGGTGTTACTCCAGCAACAGTGTTACTCCAGCAACAGTGTTACTCCAGCAACAGTGTTACTCCAGCAACAGTGTTACTATAGCAACAGTGTTACTATAGCAACAGTGTTACTCCAGCAACAGTGTTACTATAGCAACAGTGTTACTCCAGCAACAGTGTTACTCCAGCAACAGTGTTACTATAGCAACAGTGTTACTCCAGCAACAGTGTTACTATAGCAACAGTGTTACTCCAGCAACGGTGTTACTCCAGCAACAGTGTTACTATAGCAACAGTGTTACTCCAGCAACAGCGTTACTCCAGCAACAGTGTTACTATAGCAACAGTGTTACTCCAGCAACGGTGTTACTCCAGCAACAGTGTTACTCCAGCAACAGTGTTACTCCAGCAACAGTGTTACTCCAGCAACAGTGTTACTATAGCAACAGTGTTACTATAGCAACAGTGTTACTCCAGCAACAGTGTTACTATAGCAACAGTGTTACTCCAGCAACAGTGTTACTCCAGCAACAGTGTTACTATAGCAACAGTGTTACTCCAGCAACAGTGTTACTATAGCAACAGTGTTACTATAGCAACAGTGTTACTCCAGCAACAGTGTTACTCCAGCAACAGTGTTACTCCAGCAACAGTGTTACTATAGCAACAGTGTTACTATAGCAACAGTGTTACTCCAGCAACAGTGTTACTATAGCAACAGTGTTACTCCAGCAACAGTGTTACTCCAGCAACAGTGTTACTCCAGCAACAGTGTTACTATAGCAACAGTGTTACTCCAGCAACGGTGTTACTCCAGCAACAGTGTTACTCCAGCAACAGTGTTACTCCAGCAACAGTGTTACTATAGCAACAGTGTTACTCCAGCAACGGTGTTACTCCAGCAACAGTGTTACTCCAGCAACAGTGTTACTATAGCAACAGTGTTACTCCAGCAACGGTGTTACTCCAGCAACAGTGTTACTCCAGCAACAGTGTTACTCCAGCAACAGTGCTACTCCAGCAACGGTGTTACTCCAGCAACAGTGCTACTCCAGCAACAGTGTTACTCCAGCAACAGTGTTACTATAGCAACAGTGTTACTCCAGCAACAGTGTTACTATAGCAACAGTGTTACTCCAGCAACAGTGTTACTCCAGCAACAGTGTTACTCCAGCAACGGTGTTACTCCAGCAACAGTGTTACTCCAGCAACAGTGTTACTCCAGCAACAGTGTTACTCCAGCAACAGTGTTACTCCAGCAACAGTGTTACTCCAGCAACGGTGTTACTCCAGCAACAGTGTTACTCCAGCAACAGTGTTACTCCAGCAACAGTGTTATTCCAGCAACAGTGTTACTCCAGCAACTGTGTTACTCCAGCAACAGTGTTACTCCAGCAACAGTGTTATTCCAGCAACGGTGTTACTCCAGCAACAGTGTTACTCCAGCAACAGTGTTACTCCAGCAACAGTGTTACTCCAGCAACGGTGTTACTCCAGCAACAGTATTACTCCAGCAACGGTGTTACTCCAGCAACAGTGTTACTCCAGCAACGGTGTTACTCCAGCAACGGTGTTACTCCAGCAACAGTGTTACTCCAGCAACGGTGTTACTCCAGCAACAGTGTTACTCCAGCAACGGTGTTACTCCAGCAACGGTGTTACTCCAGCAACAGTGTTACTCCAGCAACGGTGTTACTCCAGCAACAGTGTTACTCCAGCAACAGTGTTACTCCAGCAACAGTGTTACTCCAGCAACAGTGTTACTCCAGCAACGGTGTTACTCCAGCAACGGTGTTACTCCAGCAACAGTGTTACTCCAGCAACGGTGTTACTCCAGCAACGGTGTTACTCCAGCAACGGTGTTACTCCAGCAACGGTGTTACTCCAGCAACGGTGTTACTCCAGCAACAGTGTTACTCCAGCAACGGTGTTACTCCAGCAACAGTGTTACTCCAGCAAAAGAGTTACTCCAGCAACGGTGTTACTCCAGCAACAGTGTTACTCCAGCAACGGTGTTACTCCAGCAACGGTGTTACTCCAGCAACAGTGTTACTCCAGCAACGGTGTTACTCCAGCAACAGTGTTACTCCAGCAACGGTGTTACTCCAGCAACAGTGTTACTCCAGCAAAAGTGTTACTCCAGCAACGGTGTTACTCCAGCAACAGTGTTACTCCAGCAACGGTGTTACTCCAGCAACGATGTTACTCCAGCAACAGTGTTACTCCAGCAACGGTGTTACTCAAGCAACGGTGTTACTCCAGCAACAGTGTTACTCCAGCAACGGTGTTACTCCAGCAACGGTGTTATTCCAGCAACAGTGTTACTCCAGCAACGGTGTTACTCCAGCAACAGTGTTACTCCAGCAACGGTGTTACTCCAGCAACGATGTTACTCCAGCAACAGTGTTACTCCAGCAACAGTGTTACTCCAGCAACAGTGTTACTCCAACAACAGTGATACTCCAGCAACAGTGTTACTCCAGCAACGGTGTTACTCCAGCAAGTGTTACTCCAGCAAAAGTGTTACTCCAGCAACGGTGTTACTCCAGCAACAGTGTTACTCCAGCAACGGTGTTACTCCAGCAACGGAGTTACTCCAGCAACAGTGTTACTCCAGCAACGGTGTTACTCCAGCAACAGTGTTACTCCAGCAACGGTGTTACTCCAGCAACGGTGTTACTCCAGCAAAAGTGTTACTCCAGCAACGGTGTTACTCCAGCAACAGTGTTACTCCAGCAACGGTGTTACTCCAGCAACGATGTTACTCCAGCAACCGTGTTACTCCAGCAACGGTGTTACTCAAGCAACGGTGTTACTCCAGCAACAGTGTTACTCCAGCAACGGTGTTACTCCAGCAACGGTGTTATTCCAGCAACAGTGTTACTCCAGCAACGGTGTTACTCCAGCAAAAGTGTTACTCCAGCAACAGTGTTACTCCAG
This sequence comes from Cherax quadricarinatus, assembly GCF_038502225.1. Taxonomy (NCBI): domain Eukaryota; kingdom Metazoa; phylum Arthropoda; class Malacostraca; order Decapoda; family Parastacidae; genus Cherax; species Cherax quadricarinatus. Next base: position 3,423,113 of record NC_091353.1, on the reverse strand, counting down.
CAACGATGTTACTCCAGCAACAGTGTTACTCCAGCAACAGTGTTACTCCAGCAACAGTGTTACTCCAACAACAGTGGTACTCCAGCAACAGTGTTACTCCAGCAACGGTGTTACTCCAGCAACAGTGTTACTATAGCAACAGTGTTACTCCAGCAACAGCGTTACTCCAGCAACAGTGTTACTATAGCAACAGTGTTACTCCAGCAACGGTGTTACTCCAGCAACAGTGTTACTCCAGCAACAGTGTTACTCCAGCAACAGTGTTACTCCAGCAACAGTGTTACTATAGCAACAGTGTTACTATAGCAACAGTGTTACTCCAGCAACAGTGTTACTATAGCAACAGTGTTACTCCAGCAACAGTGTTACTCCAGCAACAGTGTTACTATAGCAACAGTGTTACTCCAGCAACAGTGTTACTATAGCAACAGTGTTACTATAGCAACAGTGTTACTCCAGCAACAGTGTTACTCCAGCAACAGTGTTACTCCAGCAACAGTGTTACTATAGCAACAGTGTTACTATAGCAACAGTGTTACTCCAGCAACAGTGTTACTATAGCAACAGTGTTACTCCAGCAACAGTGTTACTCCAGCAACAGTGTTACTCCAGCAACAGTGTTACTATAGCAACAGTGTTACTCCAGCAACGGTGTTACTCCAGCAACAGTGTTACTCCAGCAACAGTGTTACTCCAGCAACAGTGTTACTATAGCAACAGTGTTACTCCAGCAACGGTGTTACTCCAGCAACAGTGTTACTCCAGCAACAGTGTTACTATAGCAACAGTGTTACTCCAGCAACGGTGTTACTCCAGCAACAGTGTTACTCCAGCAACAGTGTTACTCCAGCAACAGTGCTACTCCAGCAACGGTGTTACTCCAGCAACAGTGCTACTCCAGCAACAGTGTTACTCCAGCAACAGTGTTACTATAGCAACAGTGTTACTCCAGCAACAGTGTTACTATAGCAACAGTGTTACTCCAGCAACAGTGTTACTCCAGCAACAGTGTTACTCCAGCAACGGTGTTACTCCAGCAACAGTGTTACTCCAGCAACAGTGTTACTCCAGCAACAGTGTTACTCCAGCAACAGTGTTACTCCAGCAACAGTGTTACTCCAGCAACGGTGTTACTCCAGCAACAGTGTTACTCCAGCAACAGTGTTACTCCAGCAACAATGTTATTCCAGCAACAGTGTTACTCCAGCAACGGTGTTACTCCAGCAACAGTGTTACTCCAGCAACAGTGTTATTCCAGCAACGGTGTTACTCCAGCAACAGTGTTACTCCAGCAACAGTGTTACTCCAGCAACAGTGTTACTCCAGCAACGGTGTTACTCCAGCAACAGTATTACTCCAGCAACGGTGTTACTCCAGCAACAGTGTTACTCCAGCAACGGTGTTACTCCAGCAACGGTGTTACTCCAGCAACAGTGTTACTCCAGCAACGGTGTTACTCCAGCAACAGTGTTACTCCAGCAACGGTGTTACTCCAGCAACGGTGTTACTCCAGCAACAGTGTTACTCCAGCAACGGTGTTACTCCAGCAACAGTGTTACTCCAGCAACAGTGTTACTCCAGCAACAGTGTTACTCCAGCAACAGTGTTACTCCAGCAACGGTGTTACTCCAGCAACGGTGTTACTCCAGCAACAGTGTTACTCCAGCAACGGTGTTACTCCAGCAACGGTGTTACTCCAGCAACGGTGTTACTCCAGCAACGGTGTTACTCCAGCAACGGTGTTACTCCAGCAACAGTGTTACTCCAGCAACGGTGTTACTCCAGCAACAGTGTTACTCCAGCAAAAGAGTTACTCCAGCAACGGTGTTACTCCAGCAACAGTGTTACTCCAGCAACGGTGTTACTCCAGCAACGGTGTTACTCCAGCAACAGTGTTACTCCAGCAACGGTGTTACTCCAGCAACAGTGTTACTCCAGCAACGGTGTTACTCCAGCAACGGTGTTACTCCAGCAAAAGTGTTACTCCAGCAACGGTGTTACTCCAGCAACAGTGTTACTCCAGCAACGGTGTTACTCCAGCAACGATGTTACTCCAGCAACAGTGTTACTCCAGCAACGGTGTTACTCAAGCAACGGTGTTACTCCAGCAACAGTGTTACTCCAGCAACGGTGTTACTCCAGCAACGGTGTTATTCCAGCAACAGTGTTACTCCAGCAACGGTGTTACTCCAGCAACAGTGTTACTCCAGCAACGGTGTTACTCCAGCAACGATGTTACTCCAGCAACAGTGTTACTCCAGCAACAGTGTTACTCCAGCAACAGTGTTACTCCAACAACAGTGATACTCCAGCAACAGTGTTACTCCAGCAACGGTGTTACTCCAGCAAGTGTTACTCCAGCAAAAGTGTTACTCCAGCAACGGTGTTACTCCAGCAACAGTGTTACTCCAGCAACGGTGTTACTCCAGCAACGGAGTTACTCCAGCAACAGTGTTACTCCAGCAACGGTGTTACTCCAGCAACAGTGTTACTCCAGCAACGGTGTTACTCCAGCAACGGTGTTACTCCAGCAAAAGTGTTACTCCAGCAACGGTGTTACTCCAGCAACAGTGTTACTCCAGCAACGGTGTTACTCCAGCAACGATGTTACTCCAGCAACCGTGTTACTCCAGCAACGGTGTTACTCAAGCAACGGTGTTACTCCAGCAACAGTGTTACTCCAGCAACGGTGTTACTCCAGCAACGGTGTTATTCCAGCAACAGTGTTACTCCAGCAACGGTGTTACTCCAGCAAAAGTGTTACTCCAGCAACAGTGTTACTCCAGCAACGATGTTACTCCAGCAACAGTGTTACTCCAGCAACAGTGTTACTCCAGCAACAGTGTTACTCCAACAACAGTGGTACTCCAGCAACAGTGTTACTCCAGCAACGGTGTTACTCCAGCAAGTGTTACTCCAGCAAAAGTGTTACTCCAGCAACAGTGTTACTCCAGCAACGGTGTTACTCCAGCAACAGTGTTACTACAGCAACAGTGTTACTCCAGCAACAGTGTTACTCCAGCAACAGTGTTACTCCAGCAACGGTGTTACTCCAGCAACAGTGTTACTCCAGCAACAGTGTTACTCCAGCAACGGTGTTACCCCAGCAACAGTGTTACTCCAGCAACGGTGTTACCCCAGCAACAGTGTTACTCCAGCAACAGTGTTACTCCAGCAACAGTGTTACTCCAGCAACGGTGTTACTCCAGCAACAGTGTTACTCCAGCAACAGTGTTACTCCAGCAACGGTGTTACCCCAGCAACAGTGTTACTCCAGCAACAGTGTTACTCCAGCAACAGTGTTACTCCAGCAACAGTGTTACTCCAGCAACGGTGTAACTCCAGCAAGTGTTACTCCAGCAACAGTGTTACTCCAGCAACAGTGTTACTCCAGCAACAGTGTTACTCCAGCAACAGCATTACTCCAGCAACAGTGTTACTCCAGCAACATTGTTGCTCCAGCAACAGTGTTACTCCAGCAACATTGTTACTCCAGCAACAGTGTTACTCCAGCAACGGTGTTACTCCAGCAACAGTGTTACTCCAGCAACAGTGTTACTCCAGCAACAGTGTTATTCCAGCAACGGTGTTACTCCAGCAAGTGTTACTCCAGCAACAGTGTTATTCCAGCAACATTGTTACTCCAGCAACAGTGTTACTCCAGCAACAGCATTACTCCAGCAACAGTGTTACTCCAGCAACATTGTTGCTCCAGCAACAGTGTTACTCCAGCAACAGTGTTACTCCAGCAACAGTGTTACTCCAGCAACGGTGTTACTCCAGCAAGTGTTACTCCAGCAACAGTGTTACTCCAGCAACATTGTTACTCCAGCAACAGTGTTACTCCAACAACAGTATTACTCCAGCAACAGTGTTACTCCAGCAACAGTGTTACTCCAGAAACATTGTTACTCCAGCAACAGTATTACTCCAACAACAGTGTTACTCCAGCAACATTGTTGCTCCAGCAACAGTGTTACTCCAGCAACAGTTTTGCTACAGCAACAGTGTTACTCCAGCAACAGTGTTACTCCAGCAACATTGTTACTCCAGCAACAGTGTTACTCCAGCAACAGTATTACTCCAGCAACAGTGTTACTCCAGCACCAGTGTTACTCCAGCAAGTGTTACTCCAGCAACAGTGTTACTCCAGCAAGTGTTACTCCAGCAACAGTGTTACTCCAGCAACAGTATTACTCCAGCAACAGTGTTACTCCAGCAACAGTGTTACTCCAGCAACAGTGTTACTCCAGCACCAGTGTTACTCCAGTAAGTGTTACTCCAGCAACAGTGTTACTCCAGCAACAGTATTACTCCAGCAACAGTGTTACTCCAGCAACAGTGTTACTCCAGCAAGTGTTACTCCAGCACCACTGTTACTCCAGCAACAGTGTTACTCCAGCAACAGTGTTACTCCAGCAACAGTATTACTCCAGCAACAGTGTTACTCCAGCACCAGTGTTACTCCAGCAACATTGTTACTCCAGCAACAGTGTTACTCCAGCAACAGTGTTATTTCAGCAACAGTGTTACTCCAGCAACAGTGTTACTCCAGCAACAGTGTTACTCCAGCAACAGTATTACTCCAGCAACAGTGTTACTCCAGCACCAGTGTTACTCCAGCAACATTGTTACTCCAGCAACAGTGTTACTCCAGCAACAGTATTACTCCAGCAACAGTGTTATTTCAGCAACAGTGTTACTCCAGCAACAGTGTTACTCCAGCAACAGTATTACTCCAGCAACAGTGTTATTTCAGCAACAGTGTCACTCCAGCAACATTGTTACTCCAACAACATTGTTACGAAAACAACAGTGTTACACCAGCAACATTGTTACTCCAGCAACATTGTTACTCCAGCAACAGTGTTACTCCAGCAACAGTATTACTCCAGCAACAGTGTTACTCCAGCACCAGTGTTACTCCAGCAACATTGTTACTCCAACAACATTGTTACTACAACAACAGTGTTACTCCAGCAACATTGTTACTCCAGCAACAGTGTTACTCCAGCAACAGTGTTACACCAGTAACATTGTTACTCCAGCAACATTGTTACTCCCACAACATTGTTACTCCAGCAACAGTGTTACTCCAGCATCAGTGTTACTCCAGCACCAGTGTTACTCCAGCAACAGTGTTACTCCAGCACCAGTGTTACTCCAGCACCAGTGTTAATACAGCAACATTGTTACTCCAGCAACAGTGTTACTACAGCATCATTGTTACTCCAGCAACAGTGTTACTCCAGCAACAGTGTTACTACAGCAACAGTGTGACTCCAGCAAAAGTGTTACTTCAGCAACAGTGTTACTCCAGCAACAGTGTTACTCCAGCAACAGTGTTACTCCAACAACAGTGTGACTCCAGCAACAGTTTTACTCCAGCAAGAGTGTTACTCCAGCAACAGTGTTACTCCAGCAACAGTGTTACTCCAGCAACAGTGTTACTCCAGGAACAGTGATACTCCAGCAAGTGTTACTCCAGCAACAGTGTTACTCCAGCAACAGTATTACTCCAGCAACAGTGTTACTCCAGCAACAGTGTTACTCCAGCAAGTGTTACTCCAGCAACAGTGTTACTCCAGCAACAGTGTTACTCCAGCAACAGTGTTACTCCAGCAACAGTGTTACTCCAGCAACGGTGTTACTCCAGCAACGGTGTTACTCCAGCAACAGTGTTACTCCAGCAACAGTGTTACTCCAGCAACAGTGTTACTCCAGCAAGTGTTACTCCAGCAACAGTTACTCCAGCAAGTGTTACTCCAGCAACAGTGTTACTCCAGCAACAGTATTACTCCAGCAACAGTGTTACTCCAGCAACAGTGTTACTCCAGCAACAGTGTTACTCCAGCACCAGTGTTACTCCAGCAAGTGTTACTCCAGCAACAGTGTTACTCCAGCAACAGTATTACTTCAGCAACAGTGTTACTCCAGCAACAGTGTTACTCCAGCAAGTGTTACTCCAGCAACAGTGTTACTCCAGCAACAGTGTTACTCCAGCAACAGTGTTACTCCAGCAACAGTGTTACTCCAGCAACGGTGTTACTCCAGCAACGGTGTTACTCCAGCAACAGTGTTACTCCAGCAACAGTGTTACTCCAGCAACATTGTTACTACAACAACAGTGTTACACCAGCAACATTGTTACTCCAGCACCAGTGTTACTCCAGCAACATTGTTACTCCAGCAACAGTGTTACTCCAGCACCAGTGTTACTCCAGCAACAGTGTTACTCCAGCAACAGTGTTACTCCAGCAACGGTGTTACTCCAGCAACAGTGTTACTCCAGCAACAGTGTTACTCCAGCAACGGTGTTACTCCAGCAACAGTGTTACTCCAGCACCAGTGTTACTCCATCAACATTGTTACTCCAGCAAAAGTGTTACTCCAGCAACAGTGTTACTCCAGCAACAGTGTTACTCCAGCAACAGTGTTACTCCAGCAACAGTGTTACTCCAGAAACAGTGTTACTCCAGCAACGGTGTTACTCCAGCAACAGTGTTACTCCAGCAACAGTGTTACTCCAGCAACAGTGTTACTCCAGCAACAGTGTTACTCCAGCAACGGTGTTACTCCAGCAACAGTGTTACTCCAGCTAAAGCGTTACTCCAGCACAAGTGTTACTCCAGCAACGGTGTTACTCCAGCAACAGTGTTACTATAGCAACAGTGTTACTCCAGCAACACTGTTACTCCAGCAACAGTGTTACTCCAGCAACGGTGTTACTCCAGCAACAGTGTTACTCCAGCAACAGTGTTACTCCAGCAACGGTGTTACCCCAGCAACAGTGTTACTCCAGCAACAGTGTTACCCCAGCAACAGTCTTACTCCAGCAACGGTGTTACTCCAGCAACAATGTTACTCCAGCAACAGTGTTACTCCAGCAACAGTGTTACTCCAGCAACGGTGTTACTCCAGCAAGTGTTACTCCAGAAACATTTTTACTCCAGCAACAGTATTACTCCAGCAACAGTGTTACTCCAGCAACAGTGTTACTCCATCAACAGTGTTACTCCAGAAACAGTGTTATTTCAGCAACAGTGTTACTCCAGCACCAGTGTTACTCCAGCAACATTGTTACTCCAGCAACAGTGTTACTCCAGCACCAGTGTTTCTCCAGCAACATTGTTACTCCAGCAACATTGTTACTCCAGCACCAGTGTTACTTCAGCAACATTGTTACTCCAGCAACATTGTTACTCCAGCAACATTGTTACTCCAGAAACAGTGTTACTCCAGCAACAGTGTTACACCAGTAACATTGTTACTCCAGCAACATTGTTACTCCCGCAACATTGTTACTCCAGCAACAGTGTTACTCCAGCATCAGTGTTACTCCAGCACAAGTGTTACTCCAGCATCAGTGTTACTCCAGCATCAGTGTTACTCCAGCAACAGTGTTACTACAGCAACATTGTTACTCCAGCAACAGTGTTACTCCAGCAACAGTGTTACTACAGCAATAGTGTTACTCCAGCAACAGTGTTACTCCAGGAACAGTGTTACTCCAGCAACAGTGTTACTACAGCAACAGTGTTACTCCAGCAACAGTGTTACTCCAGGAACAGTGTTACTCCAGCAACAGTGTGACTCCAGCAACAGTGTTACTCCAGCAACAGTGTTACTCCAGAAACAGTGTTACTCCAGCAACAGTGTTACTCCAGCAACAGTGTTACTCCAGCACCAGTGTTACTGCAGCAACATTGTTACTCCAGCAAAAGTGTTACTACAGCAAAAGTGTTACTCCAGCACAAGTGTTACTTAAGCAACAGTGTTACTCCAGCACCAGTGTTACTCCAGCTACATTGTTACTCCAGCAACATTGTTACTCCAGCAACAGTGTTACTCCAGCAACAGTGTTACTACAGAAACAGTGTTACTCCAGCAACAGTGTTACTCCAGCAACAGCGTTACTCCAGCAACATTGTTACTACAGCAACAGTGTTACTCCAGCAACAGTGTTACTACAGCAACAGTGTTACTCCAGCAACAGTGTTACTCCAGCAACATTGTTACTCCAGCAACAGTGTTACTCCAGCAACAGTGTTACTCAAGCAACAGTGTTACTCCAGCAACAGTGTTACTCCAGCACCAGTGTTACTCCAGCAACAGTGTTACTCAAGCAACAGTGTTACTCCAGCACCAGTGTTACTCCAACAACATTGTTACTCCAGCAACATTGTTACTCCAGCAACAGTGTTACTACAGCAACAGTGTTACTCCAGCACCAGTGTTACTCCAGCAACATTGTTACTCCAGCAACATTGTTACTCCAGCAACAGTGTTACTCCAGCAAAAGTGTTACTCCAGCAACAGTATTACTCCAGCAACAGTGTTACTGAAGCAGCAGTGTTACTCCAGCAACATTGGTATTCCAGCAACATTGTTACTTCAGCAACAGTGTTACTCCAGCAACAGTGTTACTCCAGCAACAGTGTTACTCCAGCAACAGTGTTTCTCCAGCAACAGTGTTACTCCAGCAACAGTGTTACTCCAGCAACATTGTTACTCCAGCAACAGTGTTACTCCAGCAACAGTGTTACTTCAGCATCAGTGTTACTCCAGCAACAGTGTTACTCCAGCAACATTGTTACTTCAGCATCAGTGTTACTCCAGCAACAGTGTTACTCCAGCAACATTGTTACTTCAGCATCAGTGTTACTCCAGCAACAGTGTTACTCCAGCAAGTGTTACTCCAGCAACAGTGTTACTACAGCAGTGTTACTCCAGCAACAATGTTACTCCAGCAACAGTGTTACTACAGCATGAGTGTTACCCCAGCAACAGTGTTACTCCAGCAACAGTGTTACTACAGCATCAGTGTTACTCCGGCAAAAGTGTTACTCCAGCAACAGTGTTACTCCAGCAACAGTGTTACTACAGCATCAGTGTTACTCCAGCAACAGTGTTACTCCAGCAACAGTGTTACTCCAGCAACAGTGCTACTACAGCATCAGTGTTACTCCAGCAACAGTATTACTCCAGCAACAGTATTACTCCAGCAACAGTGTTACTACAGCATCAGTGTTACTCCAGCAACAGTGTTACTCCAGCAACAGTGTTACTCCAGCAACAGTGTTACTCCAGCAACAGTGTTACTACAGCATCAGTGTTACTCCAGCAACAGTATTACTCCAGCAAGTGTTACTCCAGCAACATTGTTACTCCAGCAACAGTGTTACTCCAGCAACAGTGTTACTCGAGCAACAGTGTTACTACAGCATCAGTGTTACTCCAGCAACAGTATTACTCCAGCAAGTGTTACTCCAGCAACATTGTTACTCCAGCAACAGTATTACTCCAGCAACAGTGTTACTACAGCAAAAGTGTTACTCCAGCACCAGTGTTACTCCAGCAACAGTGTTACTCCAGCACCAGTGTTACTCCAGCACCAGTGTTAATACAGCAACATTGTTACTCCAGCAACAGTGTTACTACAGCATCATTGTTACTCCAGCAACAGTGTTACTCCAGCAACAGTGTTACTACAGCAACAGTGTGACTCCAGCAAAAGTGTTACTCCAGCAACAGTGTTACTCCAGCAACAGTGTTACTCCAGCAACAGTGTTACTCCAACAACAGTGTGACTCCAGCAACAGTTTTACTCCAGCAAGAGTGTTACTCCAGCAACAGTGTTACTCCAGCAACAGTGTTACTCCAGCAACAGTGTTACTCCAGGAACAGTGATACTCCAGCAAGTGTTACTCCAGCAACAGTGTTACTCCAGCAACAGTATTACTCCAGCAACAGTGTTACTCCAGCAACAGTGTTACTCCAGCAAGTGTTACTCCAGCAACAGTGTTACTCCAGCAACAGTGTTACTCCAGCAACAGTGTTACTCCAGCAACAGTGTTACTCCAGCATTGGTGTTACTCCAGCAACGGTGTTACTCCAGCAACAGTGTTACTCCAGCAACAGTGTTACTCCAGCAACAGTGTTACTCCAGCAAGTGTTACTCCAGCAACAGTTACTCCAGCAAGTGTTACTCCAGCAACAGTGTTACTCCAGCAACAGTTACTCCAGCAAGTGTTACTCCAGCAACAGCGTTACTCCAGCAACAGTATTACTCCAGCAACAGTGTTACTCCAGCAACAGTGTTACTCCAGCAACACTGTTACTCCAGCAACAGTGTTACTCCAGCAAGTGTTACTCCAGCAACACTGTTACTCCAGCAACAGTGTTACTCCAGCAACAGTGTTACTACAGCAACATTGTTACTCCAGCAACAGTGTTACTCCAGCAACAGTGTTACTCCAGCAACAGTGTTACTCCAGCAACAGTGTTACTCCAGCACCAGTGTTACTCCAGCAACATTGCTACTCCAGCAAAAGTGTTACTACAGCAAAAGTGTTACTCCAGCACAAGTGTTACTTAAGCAACAGTGTTACTCCAGCACCAGTGTTACTCCAGCAACATTGTTACTCCAGCAACATTGTTACTCCAGCAACAGTGTTACTCCAGCAACAGTGTTACTACAGAAACAGTGTTACTCCAGCAACAGTGTTACTCCAGCAACAGCGTTACTCCAGCAACATTGTTACTACAGCAACAGTGTTACTCCAGCAACAGTGTTACTACAGCAACAGTGTTACTCCAGCAACAGTGTTACTCCAGCAACATTGTTACTCCAGCAACAGTGTTACTACAGAAACAGTGTTACTCCAGCAACAGTGTTACTCCAGCACCAGTGTTACTCCAGCAACAGTGTTACTCCAGCAAGTGTTACTCCAGCACCAGTGTTACTCCAGCAACATTGTTACTCCAGCAACATTGTTACTCCAGCAACAGTGTTACTACAGCAACAGTGTTACTCCAGCACCAGTGTTACTCCAGCAACATTGTTACTCCAGCAACATTGTTACTCCAGCAACAGTGTTACTCCAGCAAAAGTGTTACTCCAGCAACAGTATTACTCCAGCAACAGTGTTACTCAAGCAGCAGTGTTACTCCAGCAACATTGGTATTCCAGCAACATTGTTACTTCAGCAACAGTGTTACTCCAGCAACAGTGTTACTCCAGCAACAGTGTTACTCCAGCAACAGTGTTTCTCCAGCAACAGTGTTACTCCAGCAACAGTGTTACTCCAGCAACATTGTTACTCCAGCAACAGTGTTACTCCAGCAACAGTGTTACTTCAGCATCAGTGTTACTCCAGCAACAGTGTTACTCCAGCAACATTGTTACTTCAGCATCAGTGTTACTCCAGCAACAGTGTTACTCCAGCAAGTGTTACTCCAGCAACAGTGTTACTACAGCAGTGTTACTCCAGCAACAATGTTACTCCAGCAACAGTGTTACTACAGCATGAGTGTTACCCCAGCAACAGTGTTACTCCAGCAACAGTGTTACTACAGCATGAGTGTTACTCCAGCAACAGTGTTACTCCAGCAACAGTGTTACTCCAGCAACAGTGTTACTACAGCATCAGTGTTACTCCAGCAACAGTGTTACTACAGCAACAGTGTTACTAGAGCAGTGTACTACAGCATCAGTGTTACTCCGGCAAAAGTGTTACTCCAGCAACAGTGTTACTCCAGCAACAGTGTTACTACAGCATCAGTGTTACTCCAGCAACAGTGTTACTCCAGCAACAGTGTTACTCCAGCAACAGTGCTACTACAGCATCAGTGTTACTCCAGCAACAGTGTTACTCCAGCAACAGTGTTACTACAGCATCAGTGTTACTCCAGCAACAGTGTTATTCCAGCAACAGTGTTACTCCAGCAACAGTGTTACTACAGCATCAGTGTTACTCCAGCAACAGTGTTACTACAGCAACAGTGTTACTAGAGCAGTGTACTACAGCATCAGTGTTACTCCGGCAAAAGTGTTACTCCAGCAACAGTGTTACTCCAGCAACAGTGTTACTACAGCATCAGTGTTACTCCAGCAACAGTGTTACTCCAGCAACAGTGTTACTCCAGCAACAGTGCTACTACAGCATCAGTGTTACTCCAGCAACAGTATTACTCCAGCAACAGTATTACTCCAGCAACAGTGTTACTACAGCATCAGTGTTACTCCAGCAACAGTGTTACTCCAGCAACAGTGTTACTCCAGCAACAGTGTTACTCCAGCAACAGTGTTACTACAGCATCAGTGTTACTCCAGCAACAGTATTACTCCAGCAAGTGTTACTCCAGCAACATTGTTACTCCAGCAACAGTGTTACTCCAGCAACAGTGTTACTCGAGCAACAGTGTTACTACAGCATCAGTGTTACTCCAGCAACAGTATTACTCCAGCAAGTGTTACTCCAGCAACATTGTTACTCCAGCAACAGTATTACTCCAGCAACAGTGTTACTACAGCATCAGTGTTACTACAGCAACAGTGTTACTACAGCAACAGTGTTACTACAGCAACAGTATTACTCCAGCAACAGTGTTACTACAGCATCAGTGTTACTACAGCAACAGTGTTACTACAGCAACAGTGTTACTACAGCAACAGTGTTACTACAGCAACAATGTTTCTACAGCAGTGTTACTCCAGCAAGTGTTACTACAGCATCAGTGTTACTCCAGCAACAGTGTTACTCCAGCAACAGTTACTACAGCAACAGTGTTACTCCAGCAACAGTGTTACTCCAGCAACAGTGTTACTCCAGCAACAGTGTTACTACAGCAACAGTGTTACTCCAGCAACAGTGTTACTCCAGCAACAGTGTTACTACAGCAACAGTGTTACTCCAGCAACATTGTTACTCCAGCAACAGTGTTACTCCAGCAACAGTGTTACTCCAGCAACAGTGTTACTCCAGCAACAGTGTTACTACAGCAACAGTGTTACTACAGCATCAGTGTTACTCCAGCAACAGTGTTACTCCAGCAACAGTGTTACTACAGCAACAGTGTTACTACAGCACCAGTGTTACTACACCATCACTGTTACTACAGCATCAGTGTTACTCCAGCAACAGTGTTGCTACAGCAACAGTGTTACTACAGCAATAGTGTTACTCCAGCAACAGTGTTACTACAGCATCAGCGTTACTCCAGCAACAGTGTTACGACAGCATCAGTGTTACGACAGCATCAGTGTTACTCCAGTATCAGTGTTACTGAACATTAAAATGGTATAAAATACCGACAGATTGTTAGGTAAGACACATATGCAACAGTTAGGTATCTTTATTTCGAAACGTTTCGCCTACACAGTGGGCTTCTTCACTCGAGTACAGAAAAGTTGATAGAAGCAGAAGAGACTTGAAGACGATGTAATCAGTCCATCACCCTTAAAGTTTTGAGGTGGTCAGTCCCTCACTCTGGAGAAGAGCAGTGTTCCAAAGTTTGAAACAATATTGTTTCAAACTTTTCTGTACTCGACTGAAGAAGCCCACTGTGTAGGCGAAACGTTTCGAAATAAAGATTCCTAACTGTTGCATATGTGTCTTACCCATCAGTGTTACTCCAGCATCATTGTTACTCAAGCATCAGTGATATTCCAGCATCAGTGTTACTCCAGCGTCAGTGTTAATACAGCATCAGTGTTACTACAGCACCAATGTTACTACAACATCAGTGTTAATACAGCAGCAGTGTTACTACAGCACCAATGTTACTACAACATCAGTGTTAATACAGCAGCAGTGTTACTACAACACCAGTGTTACTACAACACCAGTGTTACTACAACATCAGTGTTACTACAACATCAGTGTTACTACAACATCAGTGTTACTACAACACCAGTGTTACTACAACATCAGTGTTACTACAACACCAGTGTTACTACAACACCAGTGTTACTACAACATCAGTGTTACTACAACATCAGTGTTACTACAACACCAGTGTTACTACAACATCAGTGTTACTACAACACCAGTGTTACTACAACATCAGTGTTACTACAACACCAGTGTTACTACAACATCAGTGTTACTACAACATCAGTGTTACTACAACATCAGTGTTACTACAACACCAGTGTTACTACAACATCAGTGTTACTACAACATCAGTGTTACTACAACATCAGTGTTACTACAACATCAGTGTTACTACAACATCAGTGTTACTACAACACCAGTGTTACTACAACATCAGTGTTACTACAACTTCAGTGTTACTACAACATCAGTGTTACTACAACATCAGTGTTACTACAACATCAGTGTTACTACAACATCAGTGATACTACAACTTCAGTGTTACTACAACATCAGTGTTACTTCAACATCAGTGTTACTACAACATCAGTGTTACTACAACAACAGTGTTACTACAGCAGCAGTGTTATTACATCAGTGTTACTACAACACCAGTGTTACTACAACACCAGTGTTACTACAACACAAGTGTTACTACAACATCAGTGTTACTACAACATCAGTGTTACTACAACATCAGTGTTACTACAACACCAGTGTTACTACAACATCACTACAACATCAGTGATACTACAACTTCAGTGTTACTACAACATCAGTGTTACTACAACACCAGTGTTACTACAACACCAGTGTTACTACAACACAAGTGTTACTACAACATCAGTGTTACTACAACATCAGTGTTACTACAACATCAGTGTTACTACAACACCAGTGTTACTACAACAACAGTTTTAATACAACACCAGTGTTACTACAACATCAGTGTTACTACAACACCAGTGTTACTACAACAAGAGTGTTACTACAACACCAGTGTTACTACATCAGTGTTACTACAACACCAGTGTTACTACAACATCAGTGTTACTACAACACCAGTGTTACTACATCAGTGCTACTACAACAGCAGTGTTACTACAACATCAGTGTTACTACAACATCAGTGTTACTACAACACCATTGTTACTACATCAGTGTTACTACAACACCAGTGTTACTACAACACCAGTGTTACTACAACACCAATGTTACTACAACAACAGTGTTACTACAACACCAGTGTTACTACAACATCAGTGTTACTACAACACCAGTGTTACTACAACACCAGTGTTACTACAACACCAGTGTTACTACAACATCAGTGTTACTACAACATCAGTGTTACTACAACACCAGTGTTACTACATCAGTGTTACTACAACAGCAGTGTTACTACAACATCAGTGTTACTACAACATCAGTGTTACTACAACACCAGTGTTACTACAACACCAGTGTTACTACAACACCAGTGTTACTACAACACCAGTGTTACTACAACACCAGTGTTACTACAACACCAGTGTTACTACAACACCAGTGTTACTACAACATCAGTGTTACTACATCAGTGTTACTACAACATCAGTGTTACTACAACATCAGTGTTACTACAACACCAGTGTTACTACAACATCAGTGTTACTACAACATCAGTGTTACTACAACACCAGTGTTACAGCATCAGTGTCACTCGGGGCAAGGCGCTATAAGCTCAATGATCTTGACAACAATAGAGTCTTTTAAGCCCTTATGTTGTGCCTGGGCCCCCCTCCCCCCTTCTCATGGCTAGGAGGGAGGGACTGAGGGAGGCCCTCTCCTCTCATGGCTAGGAGGGAGGGACTGAGGGAGGTCCTCTCTTCTCATGGCTAGGAGGGAGGGACTGAGGGAGGCCCTCTCATCTCATGGCTAGGAGGGAGGGACTGAGGGAGGTCCTCTCTTCTCATGGCTAGGAGAGAGGGACTGAGGGAGGCCCTCTCCTTTCATGGCTAGGAGGGAGGGACTGAGGGAGGCCCTCTCCTCTCATGGCTAGGAGGGAGGGACTGAGGGAGGCCCTCTCCTCTCATGGCTAGGAGGGAGGGACTGAGGGAGGTCCTCTCCTCTCATGGCTAGGAGGAAGAGACTGAGGGAGGCCCTCTCCTCTCATGGCTAGGAGGGAGGGACTGAGGGAGGCCTTCTCTCATGGCTAGGAGGGAGGGACTGAGGGTGGCCCTCTCCTCTCATGGCTAGGAGGGAGGGACTGAGGGAGGCCATCTCCTCTCATGGCTAGGAGGGAGGGACTGAGGGAGGCCCTCTCTTCTCACGGCTAGGAGGGAGGGACTGAGGGAGGCCATCTCCTCTCATGGCTAGGAGGGAGGGACTGAGGGAGGCCATCTCCTCTCATGGCTAGGAGGGAGGGACTGAGGGAGGCCATCTCTTCTCATGGCTAGGAGGGAGGGACTGAGGGAGGCCCTCTCCTCTCATGGCTAGGAGGGAGGGACTGAGGGAGGCCATCTCCTCTCATAGCTAGGAGGGAGGGACTGAGGGAGGTCCTCTCCTCTCATGGCTAGGAGGGAGGGACTGAGGGAGGCCATCTCCTCTCATGGCTAGGAGGGAGGGACTGAGGGAGGCCATCTCCTCTCATAGCTAGGAGGGAGGGACTGAGGGAAGTCCTCTCCTCTCATGGCTAGGAGGGAGGGACTGTGGGAGGCCATCTCCTCTCATAGCTAGGAGGGAGGGACTGAGGGAGGTTCTCTCCTCTCATGGCTAGGAGGGAGGGACTGAGGGAGGTCCTCTCCTCTCATGGCTAGGAGGGAGGGACTGAGGGAGGTCCTCTCCTCTCATGGCTAGGAGGGAGGGACTGAGGGAGGTCCTCTCCTCTCATGGCTAGGAGGGAGGGACTGAGGGATGTCCTCTCCTCTCATGGCTAGGAGGGAGGGACTGAGGGAGGTCCTCTCCTCTCATGGCTAGGAGGGAGGGACTGAGGGAAGTCCTCTCCTCTCATGGCTAGGAGGGAGGGACTGAGGGAGGCCCTCTCCTCTCATGGCTAGGAGGGAGGGACTGAGGGAGGCCCTCTCCTCTCATGGCTAGGAGGGAGGGACTGAGGGAGGCCCTCTCCTCTCATGGCTAGGAGGGAGGGACTGAGGGAGGTCCTCTCCTCTCATGGCTAGGAGGGAGGGACTGAGGGAGGTCCTCTCCTCTCATGGCTAGGAGGGAGGGACTGAGGGAGGTCCTCTCCTCTCATGGCTAGGAGGGAGGGACTGAGGGAGGTCCTCTCCTCTCATGGCTAGGAGGGAGGGACTGAGGGAGGCCCTCTCCTCTCATGGCTAGGAGGGAGGGACTGAGGGAGGCCCTCTCCTCTCATGGCTAGGAGGGAGGGACTGAGGGAGGTCCTCTCCTCTCATGGCTAGGAGGGAGGGACTGAGGGAGGTCCTCTCCTCTCATGGCTAGGAGGGAGGGACTGAGGGAGGCCCTCTCCTCTCATGGCTAGGAGGGAGGGACTGAGGGAGGCCCTCTCCTCTCATGGCTAGGAGGGAGCGACTGAGGGAGGCCCTCTCCTCTCATGGCTAGGAGGGAGGGACTGAGGGAGGCCCTCTCCTCTCATGGCTAGGAGGGAGGGACTGAGGGAGGCCCTCTCCTCTCATGGCTAGGAGGGAGGGACTGAGGGAGGCCCTCTCCTCTCATGGCTAGGAGGGAGGGACTGAGGGAGGCCATCTCCTCTCATGGCTAGGAGGGAGGGACTGAGGGAGGTCCTCTCCTCTCATGGCTAGGAGGGAGGGACTGAGGGAGGTCCTCTCCTCTCATGGCTAGGAGGGAGGGACTGAGGGAGGTCCTCTCCTCTCATGGCTAGGAGGGAGGGACTGAGGGAGGCCATGTCCTCTCATGGCTAGGAGGGAGGGACTGAGGGAGGCCCTCTCCTCTCATGGCTAGGAGGGAGGGACTGAGGGAGGTCCTCTCCTCTCATGGCTAGGAGGGAGGGACTGAGGGAGGTCCTCTCCTCTCATGGCTAGGAGGGAGGGACTGAGGGAGGCCCTCTCCTCTCATGGCTAGGAGGGAGGGACTGAGGGAGGTCCTCTCCTCTCATGGCTAGGAGGGAGGGACTGAGGGAGGCCCTCTCCTCTCATGGCTAGGAGGGAGGGACTGAGGGAGGCCCTCTCCTCTCATGGCTAGGAGGGAGGGACTGAGGGAGGTCCTCTCCTCTCATGGCTAGGAGGGAGGGACTGAGGGAGGTCCTCTCCTCTCATGGCTAGGAGGGAGGGACTGAGGGAGGCCATGTCCTCTCATGGCTAGGAGGGAGGGACTGAGGGAGGGGACAGTGCTAAAATGTATTTATGGCTGTGTACTCGCCTAAATGTGGTTGCAGGTGTTGATTCACAGCTCCTGGCCGTGCCTCTTTGCTAGTCGCTACTAGGTCCACTCTCTCTCTGCTCCATGACCTTTATCATACCTCTTCTTAAAGCTATGTATGGATCCTGCCTGCACTACATCACTCTCCAGATTGTTCCACTTCCTCACAACTCTATTACTGAAACAATACTTCCTAACATCCCTGTGACTCATCTGAGTTTTCAACTTCCAGTTGTGACTCCTTAATGCTGTGTTACCTCTCTAAAACATTCTGTCCCTATCCACACTGTCAATTCCTCTCGGTATTTTATATGTTGTTATAATGTCCCCTATCCCTCCTGTCCTCCAGAAAGAGACAACAAGTTATACATAACAACCTTCCTTCCAAGATTTATTTTAACATGATAAATAGAACCTTAACTCTACCGCAGTAATTAGCTAAAACCTTTTTCTTAATCAGGTAAAAGGCTCTCTGTAATCAGATAAAAGGCTCTGTAATCAGGTGAAGGGTTTCTCGCAATTTCGTCTGGTGTTTCCAGTCCAGTAATACCTGTTACTGTCTCCCTGTTTCCTACGTCCTGTCCTTCAGGAATATCTTTCTTTCCACAAGTACATGTACAAGGTATACAAGTACATGTACAAGGTATACAAGTACATGTACAAGGTATACAGACCATAACTGACATCAGTGACATACTATTATATAGAAAGTCACTTGTTGTGTAGAGCATTTCCCGCAAATTAGGTCAGTTTTGTCCCAGGATGCGACCCACACCAGTCCACTAACTCCTAGGTACCCATTTTCCTAATGGGTGAACACAGACAACCGGTGTAAGGAAACACGCCCAATGCTTCCACCCTCGCCGGGAATCAAACTCGGATACCCTCAACGTGTGAAGCGACTTTTTGCCACCAGGCTGGCTCTCTCTCTCTCTCTCTCTCTCTCTCTCTCGCAGGGTAGAGTCACAAGCATGGGGGAAACGTAAGGAGATATTTAATTATCCCCGTGCCTACACAAAGGTAAAAATAGGTGCCTGAGTGTCAGCTGACTGTCATGGGTCGCATCCTGGGGAAAATTGTTTATTGGAAACCTGTGGACCTGCTGGAAGACACATCCTGTGTAGGTATTCACCCTGCACGAAATAATATCCTGTGTAAGAAACTGCTGCTGTGAGAGATATCCTTTATAACTACAGACCTGCTGAAAACATTATCCACCAGTCCTGCTGGAGGTTATGACGTGATGGACAAACATTATCCACCAGTCCTGTTGGAGGTTATGACGTGATGGCCAAACATTATCCACCAGTCCTGCTGGAGGTTATGACGTGATGGCCAAACATTATCCACCAGTCCTGTTGGAGGTTATGACGTGATGGCCAAACATTATCCACCAGTCCTGCTGGAGGTTATGACGTGATGGCCAAACATTATCCACCAGTCCTGTTGGAGGTTATGACGCGATGGCCAAACATTATCCACCAGTCCTGTTTATGACGTGATGGCCAAACACTATCCACCAGTCCTGCTGGAGGTTATGAAGTGATGGCCAAACATTATCCACCAGTCCTGCTGGAGGTTATGACGTGATGGCCAAACATTATCCACCAGTCCTGCTGGAGGTTATGACGCGATGGCCAAACATTATCCACCAGTCCTGCTGGAGGTTATGACGTGATGGCCAAACATTATCCACCAGTCCTGCTGGAGGTTATGACGTGATGGCCAAACATTATCCACCAGTCCTGCTGGAGGTTATGACGTGATGGACAAACATTATCCACCAGTCCTGCTGGAGGTTATGACGTGATGGCCAAACATTATCCACCAGTCCTGCTGAAGGTTATGACGTGATGGACAAACATTATCCACCAGTCCTGCTGGAGGTTATGACGTGATGGCCAAACATTATCCACCAGTCCTGCTGGAGGTTATGACGTGATGGCCAAACATTATCCACCAGTCCTGCTGGAGGTTATGACGTGATGGCCAAACATTATCCACCAGTCCTGCTGGAGGTTATGACGTGATGGCCAAACATTATCCACCAGTCCTGCTGGAGGTTATGACGTGATGGACAAACATTATCCACCAGTCCTGCTGGAGGTTATGACGTGATGGCCAAACATTATCCACCAGTCCTGCTGGAGGTTATGACGTGATGGCCAAACATTATCCACCAGTCCTGCTGGAGGTTATGACGTGATGGACAAACATTATCCACCAGTCCTGCTGGAGGTTATGACGTGATGGCCAAACATTATCCACCCGTCCTGCTGGAGGTTATGACGCGATGGCCAAACATTATCCACCAGTCCTGTTGGAGGTTATGACGCGATGGCCAAACATTATCCACCAGTCCTGCTGGAGGTTATGACGTGATGGACAAACATTATCCACCAGTCCTGTTGGAGGTTATGATGTGATGGCCAAACATTATCCACCAGTCCTGCTGGAGGTTATGACGTGATGGCCAAACATTATCCACCAGTCCTGCTGGAGGTTATGACGTGATGGACAAACATTATCCACCAGTCCTGCTGGAGGTTATGACGTGATGGCCAAACATTATCCACCAGTCCTGCTGGAGGTTATGACGTGATGGACAAACATTATCCACCAGTCCTGCTGGAGGTTATGACGTGATGGCCAAACATTATCCACCAGTCCTGCTGGAGGTTATGGCGTGATGGACAAACATTATCCACTAGTCCTGCTGGAGGTTATGACGTGATGGACAAACATTATCCACCAGTCCTGCTGGAGGTTATGACGTGATGGACAAACATTATCCACCAGTCCTGCTGGAGGTTATGGCGTGATGGACAAACATTATCCACTAGTCCTGCTGGAGGTTATGACGTGATGGCCAAACATTATCCACCAGTCCTGCTGGAGGTTATGACGCGATGGACAAACATTATCCACCAGTCCTGCTGGAGGTTATGACGCGATGGCCAAACATTATCCACCAGTCCTGCTGGAGGTTATGACGTGATGGACAAACATTATCCACCAGTCCTGCTGGAGGTTATGACGTGATGGCCAAACATTATCCACCAGTCCTGCTGGAGGTTATGACGTGATGGCCAAACATTATCCACCAGTCCTGCTGGAGGTTATGACGTGATGGCCAAACATTATCCACCAGTCCTGCTGGAGGTTATGACGTGATGGACAAACATTATCCACCAGTCCTGCTGGAGGTTATGACGTGATGGCCAAACATTATCCACCAGTCCTGCTGGAGGTTATGGCGTGATGGACAAACATTATCCACTAGTCCTGCTGGAGGTTATGACGTGATGGCCAAACATTATCCACCAGTCCTGCTGGAGGTTATGACGTGATGGACAAACATTATCCACCAGTCCTGCTGGAGGTTATGACGTGATGGCCAAACATTATCCACCAGTCCTGCTGGAGGTTATGACGTGATGGCCAAACATTATCCACCAGTCCTGCTGGAGGTTATGACGTGATGGACAAACATTATCCACCAGTCCTGCTGGAGGTTATGACGCGATGGACAAACATTATCCACCAGTCCTGCTGGAGGTTATGGCGTGATGGACAAACATTATCCACTAGTCCTGCTGGAGGTTATGACGTGATGGCCAAACATTATCCACCAGTCCTGCTGGAGGTTATGACGTGATGGCCAAACATTATCCACCAGTCCTGCTGGAGGTTATGACGTGATGGACAAACATTATCCACCAGTCCTGCTGGAGGTTATGACGCGATGGACAAACATTATCCACCAGTCCTGCTGGAGGTTATGGCGTGATGGACAAACATTATCCACTAGTCCTGCTGGAGGTTATGACGTGATGGCCAAACATTATCCACCAGTCCTGCTGGAGGTTATGACGTGATGGCCAAACATTATCCACCAGTCCTGCTGGAGGTTATGACGTGATGGACAAACATTATCCACCAGTCCTGCTGGAGGTTATGACGTGATGGCCAAACATTATCCACCAGTCCTGCTGGAGGTTATGACGTGATGGCCAAACATTATCCACCAGTCCTGCTGGAGGTTATGACGTGATGGACAAACATTATCCACCAGTCCTGCTGGAGGTTATGACGTGATGGACAAACATTATCCACCAGTCTTGCTGGAGGTTATGACGTGATGGCCAAACATTATCCACCAGTCCTGCTGGAGGTTATGACGTGATGGACAAACATTATCCACCAGTCCTGCTGGAGGTTATGACGTGATGGCCAAACATTATCCACCAGTCCTGCTGGAGGTTATGACGTGATGGCCAAACATTATCCACCAGTCCTGCTGGAGGTTATGACGCGATGGACAAACATTATCCACCAGTCCTGCTGGAGGTTATGACGTGATGGACAAACATTATCCACCAGTCCTGCTGGAGGTTATGACGTGATGGCCAAACATTATCCACCAGTCCTGCTGGAGGTTATGGCGTGATGGACAAACATTATCCACCAGTCCTGCTGGAGGTTATGGCGTGATGGCCAAACATTATCCACCAGTCCTGCTGGAGGTTATGACGTGATGGCCAAACATTATCCACCAGTCCTGCTGGAGGTTATGACGTGATGGCCAAACATTATCCACCAGTCCTGCTGGAGGTTATGACGTGATGGACAAACATTATCCACCAGTCCTGCTGGAGGTTATGACGTGATGGCCAAACATTATCCACCAGTCCTGCTGGAGGTTATGACGTGATGGACAAACATTATCCACCAGTCCTGCTGGAGGTTATGACGCGATGGACAAACATTATCCACCAGTCCTGCTGGAGGTTATGACGTGATGGACAAACATTATCCACCAGTCCTGCTGGAGGTTATGACGTGATGGCCAAACATTATCCACCAGTCCTGCTGGAGGTTATGGCGTGATGGACAAACATTATCCACCAGTCCTGCTGGAGGTTATGACGTGATGGCCAAACATTATCCACCAGTCCTGCTGGAGGTTATGGCGTGATGGCCAAACATTATCCACCAGTCCTGCTGGAGGTTATGGCGTGATGGACAAACATTATCCACCAGTCCTGCTGGAGGTTATGACGTGATGGCCAAACATTATCCACCAGTCCTGCTGGAGGTTATGGCGTGATGGACAAACATTATCCACCAGTCCTGCTGGAGGTTATGACGTGATGGCCAAACATTATCCACCAGTCCTGCTGGAGGTTATGGCGTGATGGCCAAACATTATCCACCAGTCCTGCTGGAGGTTATGGCGTGATGGACAAACATTATCCACCAGTCCTGCTGGAGGTTATGACGTGATGGCCAAACATTATCCACCAGTCCTGCTGGAGGTTATGACGTGATGGCCAAACATTATCCACCAGTCCTGCTGGAGGTTATGACGTGATGGCCAAACATTATCCACCAGTCCTGCTGGAGGTTATGGCGTGATGGACAAACATTATCCACCAGTCCTGCTGGAGGTTATGACGTGATGGCCAAACATTATCCACCAGTCCTGCTGGAGGTTATGGCGTGATGGACAAACATTATCCACCAGTCCTGCTGGAGGTTATGGCGTGATGGCCAAACATTATCCACCAGTCCTGCTGGAGGTTATGGCGTGATGGACAAACATTATCCACCAGTCCTGCTGGAGGTTATGACGTGATGGCCAAACATTATCCACCAGTCCTGCTGGAGGTTATGGCGTGATGGACAAACATTATCCACCAGTCCTGCTGGAGGTTATGACGTGATGGACAAACATTATCCACCAGTCCTGCTGGAGGTTATGGCGTGATGGACAAACATTATCCACCAGTCCTGCTGGAGGTTATGACGTGATGGACAAACATTATCCACCAGTCCTGCTGGAGGTTATGGCGTGATGGACAAACATTATCCACCAGTCCTGCTGGAGGTTATGACGTGATGGACAAACATTATCCACCAGTCCTGCCGGAGGTTATGACGTGATGGACAAACATTATCCACCAGTCCTGCTGGAGGTTATGACGTGATGGACAAACATTATCCACCAGTCCTGCTGGAGGCTATGACGTGATGGACAAACATTATCCGCACAATGCTATCTAAATACCAGTATTATAATGCAGATACAAGAAAAGCTTTATACAGTAGGGCAAAAATTTGTCACGTTGTATATCCAGTGAAGGATTTTGCTGGTTTACCTGGAGAGGGTTTAAGGGGTCAACGCCCCCGAGGCTCGGTCTGAGACAAGGCCTTGTGGTGGATCAGGGTCTGATCAACCAGGCTGTTACTGCTGACCGCACCCAAACTGACGAACGAACCACAGCCCGGTTGGTCAGGTACTGACTTAAGGTGACTATACAGCGCCTTCTTGAGGACAGCCTGGGATCTGTTGGTGATCCCCCTTATGTATGCTGGGAGGTTAAATTAAGTCTATTACACGAGGGTCATTAAGGCTGCATGTCACCTGTACACCACCTGTCACTACACGAGGGTCATTAAGGCTGCATGTCACCTGTACACCACCTGTCACTACACGAGGGTCATTAAGGCTGCATGTCACCTGTACAACACCAGTCACTACACTAGGGTCATTAAGGCTGCATGTCACGCGTACAACACCAGTCACTACACGAGGGTCATTAAGGCTGCATGTCACGCGTACAACACCAGTCACTACACGAGGGTCATTAAGGCTGCATGTCACCTGTACAACACCAGTCACTACACGAGGGTCATTAAGGCTGCATGTCACCTGTACAACACCAGTCACTACACGAGGGTCATTAAGGCTACATGTCACCTGTACAACACCAGTCACTACACGAGGGTCATTAAGGCTGCATGTCACGCGTACAACACCAGTCACTACACGAGGGTCATTAAGGCTGCATGTCACCTGTACAACACCAGTCACTACACTAGGGTCATTAAGGCTGCATGTCACCTGTACAACACCAGTCACTACACGAGGGTCATTAAGGCTACATGTCACCTGTACAACACCAGTCACTACACGAAGGTCATTAAGGCTGCATGTCACCTGTACACCACCTGTCACTACACGAGGGTCATTAAGGCTACATGTCACCTGTACACCACCTGTCACTACACGAGGGTCATTAAGGCTACATGTCACCTGTACACCACCTGTCACTACATGAGGTTCATTAAGGCTGCATGTCACCTGTACTACACCAGTCACTACACTAGGGTCATTAAGGCTGCATGTCACCTGTACAACACCAGTCACTACACGAGGGTCATTAAGGCTACATGTCACCTGTACAACACCAGTCACTACACGAGGGTCATTAAGGCTGCATGTCACCTGTACAACACCAGTCACTACACTAGGGTCATTAAGGCTGCATGTCACCTGTACAACACCAGTCACTACACTAGGGTCATTAAGGCTGCATGTCACCTGTACAACACCAGTCACTACACTAGGGTCATTAAGGCTGCATGTCACCTGTACAACACCAGTCACTACACTAGGGTCATTAAGGCTACATGTCACCTGTACAACACCAGTCACTACACTAGGGTCATTAAGGCTGCATGTCACCTGTACAACACCAGTCACTACACTAGGGTCATTAAGGCTGCATGTCACCTGTACAACACCAGTCACTACACTAGGGTCATTAAGGCTGCATGTCACCTGTACAACACCAGTCACTACACTAGGGTCATTAAGGCTACATGTCACCTGTACAACACCAGTCACTACACGAGGGTCATTAAGGCTGCATGTCACCTGTACAACACCAGTCACTACACGAGGGTCATTAAGGCTGCATGTCACCTGTACAACACCAGTCACTACACGAGGGTCATTAAGGCTACATGTCACCTGTACAACACCAGTCACTACACTAGGGTCATTAAGGCTGCATGTCACCTGTACAACACCAGTCACTACACGAGGGTCATTAAGGCTACATGTCACCTGTACAACACCAGTCACTACACTAGGGTCATTAAGGCTGCATGTCACCTGTACAACACCAGTCACTACACGAGGGTCATTAAGGCTACATGTCACCTGTACAACACCTGTCACTACACGAGGGTCATTAAGGCTACATATCACCTGTACAACACCTGTCACTACACGAGGGTCATTAAGGCTACATGTCACCTGTACAACACCAGTCACTACACGAGGGTCATTAAGGCTACATGTCACCTGTACAACACCTGTCACTACACGAGGGTCATTAAGGCTACATATCACCTGTACAACACCTGTCACTACACGAGGGTCATTAAGGCTACATGTCACCTGTACAACACCAGTCACTACACTAGGGTCATTAAGGCTGCATGTCACCTGTACAACACCAGTCACTACACGAGGGTCATTAAGGCTACATGTCACCTGTACAACACCTGTCACTACACGAGGGTCATTAAGGCTGCATGTCACCTGTACAACACCAGTCACTACACGAGGGTCATTAAGGCTACATGTCACCTGTACAACACCTGTCACTACACGAGGGTCATTAAGGCTACATGTCAGCTGTACAACACCAGTCACTACACGAGGGTCATTAAGGCTACATGTCACCTGTACAACACCAGTCACTACACTAGGGTCATTAAGGCTGCATGTCACCTGTACACCACCTGTCACTACACTAGGGTCATTAAGGCTACATGTCAGCTGTACAACACCAGTCACTACACGAGGGTCATTAAGGCTACATGTCACCTGTACAACACCAGTCACTACACTAGGGTCATTAAGGCTGCATGTCACCTGTACACCACCTGTCACTACACTAGGGTCATTAAGGCTACATGTCACCTGTACAACATCAGTCACTACACTAGGGTCATTAAGGCTACATGTCACCTGTACAACACCTGTCACTACACGAGGGTCATTAAGGCTGCATGTCACCTGTACAACACCTGTCACTACACGAGGGTCATTAAGGCTGCATGTCACCTGTACAACACCAGTCACTACACGAGGGTCATTAAGGCTACATGTCACCTGTACAACACCAGTCACTACACTAGGGTCATTAAGGCTGCATGTCACCTGTACAACACCAGTCACTACACGAGGGTCATTAAGGCTGCATGTCACCTGTACACCACCTGTCACTACACGAGGGTCATTAAGGCTGCATGTCACCTGTACACCACCAGTCACTACACGAGGGTCATTAAGGCTACATGTCACCTGTACAACACCAGTCACTACACTAGGGTCATTAAGGCTGCATGTCACCTGTACAACACCAGTCACTACACTAGGGTCATTAAGGCTGCATGTCACCTGTACAACACCAGTCACTACACTAGGGTCATTAAGGCTGCATGTCACCTGTACAACACCAGTCACTACACTAGGGTCATTAAGGCTACATGTCACCTGTACAACACCAGTCACTACACTAGGGTCATTAAGGC
This sequence comes from Cherax quadricarinatus, assembly GCF_038502225.1. NCBI lineage: Eukaryota > Metazoa > Arthropoda > Malacostraca > Decapoda > Parastacidae > Cherax > Cherax quadricarinatus. Next base: position 3,395,727 of record NC_091353.1, on the reverse strand, counting down.
TGCATGTCACCTGTACACCACCTGTCACTACACGAGGGTCATTAAGGCTGCATGTCACCTGTACACCACCTGTCACTACACGAGGGTCATTAAGGCTACATGTCACTTGTACGACACCAGTCACTACACGAGGGTCATTAAGGCTGCATGTCACCTGTACAACACCAGTCACTACACTAGGGTCATTAAGGCTGCATGTCACCTGTACACCACCTGTCACTACACGAGGGTCATTAAGGCTACATGTCACCTGTACAACACCAGTCACTACACTAGGGTCATTAAGGCTGCATGTCACCTGTACACCACCTGTCACTACACGAGGGTCATTAAGGCTGCATGTCACCTGTACAACACCAGTCACTACACGAGGGTCATTAAGGCTGCATGTCACCTGTACAACACCAGTCACTACACTAGGGTCATTAAGGCTGCATGTCACCTGTACAACACCAGTCACTACATGAGGGTCATTAAGGCTGCATGTCACCTGTACAACACCAGTCACTACACGAGGGTCATTAAGGCTGCATGTCACCTGTACAACACCAGTCACTACACGAGGGTCATTAAGGCTACATGTCACCTGTACAACACCAGTCACTACACGAGGGTCATTAAGGCTGCATGTCACTTGTACGACACCAGTCACTACACGAGGGTCATTAAGGCTGCATGTCACCTGTACAACACCAGTCACTACACGAGGGTCATTAAGGCTGCATGTCACCTGTACACCACCTGTCACTACACGAGGGTCATTAAGGCTGCATGTCACCTGTACACCACCTGTCACTACACGAGGGTCATTAAGGCTGCATGTCACCTGTACACCACCTGTCACTACACGAGGGTCATTAAGGCTGCATGTCACCTGTACACCACCTGTCACTACACAAGGGTCATTAAGGCTACATGTCACCTGTACAACACCAGTCACTACACTAGGGTCATTAAGGCTGCATGTCACCTGTACACCACCAGTCACTACACGAGGGTCATCAAGGCTGCATGTCACGTGTACAACACCAGTCACTACACGAGGGTCATTAAGGCTACATGTCACCTGTACAACACCAGTCACTACACGAGGGTCATTAAGGCTACATGTCACCTGTACAACACCAGTCACTACACGAGGGTCATTAAGGCTACATGTCACCTGTACAACACCAGTCACTACACGAAGGTCATTAAGGCTGCATGTCACCTGTACACCACCTGTCACTACACGAGGGTCATTAAGGCTGCATGTCACCTGTACACCACCTGTCACTACACAAGGGTCATTAAGGCTACATGTCACCTGTACAACACCAGTCACTACACTAGGGTCATTAAGGCTGCATGTCACCTGTACAACACCAGTCACTACACGAGGGTCATTAAGGCTACATGTCACCTGTACAACACCAGTCACTACACGAGGGTCATTAAGGCTACATGTCACCTGTACAACACCAGTCACTACACGAGGGTCATTAAGGCTACATGTCACCTGTACAACACCAGTCACTACACGAGGGTCATTAAGGCTACATGTCACCTGTACAACACCAGTCACTACACGAGGGTCATTAAGGCTACATGTCACCTGTACAACACCAGTCACTACACGAGGGTCATTAAGCCTGCATGTCACCTGTACAACACCAGTCACTACCTAATACTTAAAATAGTGATTAATGTAAACTACCAGTGTAGGACAGTAGAAGACTGTGATGACAACACCTACCTGTGGGGGTCCTGGATGACACAGGTTACAGGACCTACCTGTGGGGGTCCTGGATGACACAGGTTACAGGACCTACCTGTGGGGGTCCTGGATGACACAGGTTACAGGACCTACCTGTGGGGGTCCTGGATGACATAGGTTACAATACGTACCTGTGTGGATCCTGGATGACACAGGTTACAGGACCTACCTGTGGGGGTCCTGGATGACACAGGTTACAGGACCTACCTGTGGGGGTCCTGGATGACATAGGTTACAGGACCTACCTGTGGGGGTCCTGGATGACACAGGTTACAAGACCTACCGGTGGGGGTCCTGGATGACACAGGTTACAAGACCTACCGGTGGGGGTCTTTAAGTTCCTCAGTGACAAAGTTGAGATAGTTCCAGCCGCCGTAGGCAAAGAGTCCAGAGTATAGTGCCAGAGCCACGCCTCCCAGGCTGTGCTGTCCCTCTTGTGCCTGTGCCACCAGTTCTGTCTCACCTGTGATCGAGATTTTAGCTATACTTGGGGGAGTATACACCAGGGAACCTACTACAGGGAGTATACACACATCACTAGTGTATATATACAGGTAAACGGCGAGGTGTGTATCACCCAGTGTATATACATCAAGTGGTGTGCATTTCTCGGTGTATGTAGGCTGAAAATTGACTAATGTATATATTTTAGAGATTATTCTTGATTTTAGTGCACAAGTAAGTGGTAGCCTCAGTAATGTGCATACACTTAAGAGATTTATAAGCTAATTAAAGACCCTTGTTGTTAGTGTTACTGTATTATAATGTAGTACTTAAGTACATACAACTTTAGCACATTAAGAGACTTTTGAGTAACATAAGTAAATATTCAATAAAAGCTTTATAGAATGTTGTTTTTTTACATTACTAGGAAGTGACTGATCAAATAAATATAAATATACCAGGTCAACTGTCACTCTGAGAAGAAAAAGTATCGACCTCAAAATAACTCACCTCACAATTTTCAATAATTCAAGTCTAGATAACTACTTTACAAATACCACATGTACTCTGACATAACCATTAACAACACTGAATAAAAGTAATTATAGACAGATAATTATATATTACACAACTTTTTATATAACCTAGCAAAGTTTAAGCAAGGTGAATCTTGACATTTTCAGAGGCTGCAATAAACACTTTGTTTGATCCACGTTAAGTCTAACATTCCATCCTTATACATTTACCTTCTAACATACAAGGTACAATCTGATTTTTCCCTTGTTTTCTTCTTCAAGTTCATCCACTCGCTTCACCTGCCTGCCTTTGTCTTCACACAAGTGACAGTAACACAAGCTGCCACAGCGACTTAACGCGTACTGCTATATTTGATATAGTCACCCCTTTACTTAAGTCTCCCATTATAACACCTACTCTGTGTGATGGTACATAACATCTACCCTGTGTGATGGTACATAACATCTACCCTGTGTGATGGTACATAACATCTACCCTGTGTGATGGTACATAACATCTACCCTGTGTGATGGTACATAACATCTACCCTGTGTGATGGTACATAACATCTACCCTGTGTGATGGTACATAACATCTACCCTGTGTGATGGTACATAACATCTACCCTGTGTGATGGTACATAACATCTACCCTGTGTGATGGTACATAACATCTACCCTGTGTGATGGTACATAACATCTACCCTGTGTGATGGTACATAACATCTACCCTGTGTGATGGTACATAACATCTACCCTGTGTGAGGGTACATGACCCTGTGTGATCTACCTACCCTGTGTGATGGTACATAACATCTACCCTGTGTGATGGTACATAACATCTACCCTGTGTGATGGTACATAACATCTACCCTGTGTGATGGTACATAACATCTACCCTGTGTGATGGTACATAACATCTACCCTGTGTGATGGTACATAACATCTACCCTGTGTGATGGTACATAACATCTACCTTACATAACATCTGTGTGATGGTACATAACACCTACCCTGTGTGATGGTACATAACACCTACCCTGTGTGATGGTACATAACACCTACCCTGTGTGATGGTACATAACATCTACCCTGTGTAATGGTACATAACATCTACCCTGTGTGATGGTACATAACACCTACCCTGTGCGATGGTACATAACACCTACCCTGTGTGATGGTACATAACATCTACCCTGTGTAATGGTACATAACATCTACCCTGTGTGATGGTACATAACACCTACCCTGTGTGATGGTACATAACAGCTACCCTGTGTAATGGTACATAACATCTACCCTGTGTGACGGTACATAACACCTACCCTGTGTGATGGTACATAACATCTACCCTGTGTGATGGTACATAACACCTACCCTGTGCGATGGTACATAACACCTACCCTGTGTGATGGTACATAACATCTACCCTGTGTAATGGTACATAACATCTACCCTGTGTGATGGTACATAACACCTACCCTGTGTGATGGTACATAACATCTACCCTGTGTGATGGTACATAACATCTACCCTGTGTGATGGTACACAACATCTACCCTGTGTGATGGTACACAACATCTACCCTGTGTGATGGTACATAACACCTACCCTGTGTGATGGTACATAACACCTACCCTGTGTGACGGTACATAACATCTACCCTGTGTGATGGTACATAACACCTACCCTGTGTGATGGTACATAACACCTACCCTGTGTGATGGTACATAACATCTACCCTGTGTGATGGTACATAACACCTACCCTGTGTGATGGTACATAACATCTACCCTGTGTGATGGTACATAACACCTACCCTGTGTGATGGTACATAACACCTACCCTGTGTGATGGTACATAACACCTACCCTGTGTGACGGTACATAACATCTACCCTGTGTGACGGTACATAACATCTACCCTGTGTGATGGTACATAACACCTACCCTGTGTGATGGTACATAACACCTACCCTGTGTGATGGTACATAACACCTACCCTGTGTGATGGTACATAACATCTACCCTGTGTGATGGTACATAACACCTACCCTGTGTGATGGTACATAACACCTACCCTGTGTGATGGTACATAACACCTACCCTGTGTGACGGTACATAACATCTACCCTGTGTGACGGTACATAACATCTACCCTGTGTGATGGTACATAACACCTACCCTGTGTGATGGTACATAACACCTACCCTGTGTGATGGTACATAACACCTACCCTGTGTGATGGTACATAACATCTACCCTGTGTGATGGTACATAACACCTACCCTGTGTGATGGTACATAACATCTACCCTGTGTGATGGTACATACCACCTACCCTGTGTGATGGTACATAACATCTACCCTGTGTGATGGTACATAACATCTACCCTGTGTGATGGTACATAACATCTACCCTGTGTGATGGTACATAACACCTACCCTGTGTGATGGTACATAACATCTACCCTGTGTGACGGTACATAACACCTACCTTGTGTGATGGTACATAACATCTACCCTGTGTGATGGTACATAACACCTACCCTGTGTGATGGTACATAACATCTACCCTGTGTGACGGTACATAACACCTACCTTGTGTGATGGTACATAACATCTACCCTGTGTGATGGTACATAACACCTACCCTGTGTGATGGTACATAACATCTACCCTGTGTGATGGTACATAACATCTACCCTGTGTGATGGTACACAACATCTACCCTGTGTGATGGTACACAACATCTACCCTGTGTGATGGTACATAACACCTACCCTGTGTGATGGTACATAACACCTACCCTGTGTGACGGTACATAACATCTACCCTGTGTGATGGTACATAACACCTACCCTGTGTGATGGTACATAACACCTACCCTGTGTGATGGTACATAACATCTACCCTGTGTGACGGTACATAACATCTACCCTGTGTGATGGTACATAACACCTACCCTGTGTGATGGAATATAAACAACCAGCCTGTGCTTCCGTATGTAACTACCTGACAGAAGAGGCTGCTACCACACTGCCGGTGTACTTAGTTTTGAATAATAATAATAATAATAATAATAATAATAATAATAATAATAATAATAATAATAATCTTAACGTTTTTCTTTTTCACTGTCGACTTCCAGCTGTAAATCATGTCTTAGTTTGTATATCTATTCATCTATTGTGTGCTGACTGATTCTTCATGTTAAGGTCAGGGGCGGATCTATTATGAACTAATGAATATTAGGCTTCAGGGCCCCTAATCCAGGAGGGGCCCCAGAAGCCACTTTAGTCCATAATGCTTAAAAATTTCGGGTTTACTGTATGAGAAGGGGTTGCGAAGGGGCCCCCATAACAATTCAAGTTTGAGGGTCCCAAAAAATGTCGGTCCGCCACTGGTTACGGCTACAATTTTCTATCTTTACCGACAAGCCAAAAACTTTTACCTCCCTCGGTTCACTAAAGAAAAAAACTTTTGCTAACATTAACTTAATTAAGATTTTAAGATGTAAAACCAAAAAAAAAATAGGAAAGAAGATAAAGTTGTGGCTATTGTGGTTATTTCATTAATATCTGTGTGTTGTACGAACAAATTCTGTTGTTTGCTGCCCGTCTTGTGGTATAGAAACTGTCTTCGTACAGTCCACGAAGGAGCCAAGTGTGATACATAACGTTGACCTTATACATAACAAGGCCACCTCGTCTGTAAGGTGTTTAAGGCTCTGCTAAAAGGCCAGATCCATCCAAAGTAGGTCCAGACTAGGAATAAATGGCTGTAGATCATCCTGTAGTGTGTCCAGAAGCAGTCGAGATGATGGAAGGGCAGACAAACAGTGCAGCAGCAGCAGCAGCAGCAGCAGCAGCAGCAGCAGCAGCAGCAGCAGCAGCAGCAGCAGCAGCAGCAGCAGCAGCAGCAGCAGCAGCAGCAGCAGCAGCAGCAGCAGCAGCAGCAGCAGCAGCAGCAGCAGCAGCAGCAGCAGCAGCAGCAGCAGCAGCAGCAGCAGCAGCAGCAGCAGCAGCAGCAGCAGCAGCAGCAGCAGCAGCAGCAGCAGCAGCAGCAGCAGCAGCAGCAGCAGCAGCAGCAGCAGCAGCAGCAGCAGCAGCAGCAGCAGCAGCAGCAGCAGCAGCAGCAGCAGCAGCAGCAGCAGCAGCAGCAGCAGCAGCAGCAGCAGCAGCAGCAGCAGCAGCAGCAGCAGCAGCAGCAGCAGCAGCAGCAGCAGCAGCAGCAGCAGCAGCAGCAGCAGCAGCAGCAGCAGCAGCAGCAGCAGCAGCAGCAGCAGCAGCAGCAGCAGCAGCAGCAGCAGCAGCAGCAGCAGCAGCAGCAGCAGCAGCAGCAGCAGCAGCAGCAGCAGCAGCAGCAGCAGCAGCAGCAGCAGCAGCAGCAGCACCACCACCACCACCACCACCACCACCACCACCACCACCACCACCACCACCACCACCACCACCACCACCACCACCACCACCACCACCACCACCACCACCACCACCACCACCACACTCGAGGTAAGAGCAAACTCGTGTCTCGAGCAGAGTTTTTCAACCTCCATCTTTGTGTTATTATGTACTTACAATTACCTATAAGAGTATGTGAAGGGGTGGGGTGGAGGGGTTAGGTCTTGGCCACACTTCTAAATATTCCACCATCTTAGGGGGTCACAACACACTTAGTCTCTGCATGGAGTTGTCTCCACTGTGTCATTCTTCAATTCATCCCATTTCTTTACAACTCTTAAGATAAGATAAGATTTCGTTCGGATTTTTAACCCCGAAGGGTTAGCCACCCAGGATAACCCAAGAAAGTCAGTGCGTCATCGAGGACTGTCTAACTTATTTCCATTGGGGTCCTTAATCTTGTCCCCCAGGATGCGACCCACACCAGTCGACTAACACCCAGGTACCTATTTGCTGCTAGGTGAACAGGACAACAGGTGTAAGGAAGCGTGTCGAAATGTTTCCACCCGCCGGGAATCGAACCCGGGCACTCCGTGTGTGAAGCGGGAGCTTTAGCCACCAGACCACCGGGCCGTTTCCTGACACTCCTGTGTCCCGTAGCTCGACTGCTACCTCACTCAGCTCACACACTGAGGTCCGTCAGTCGATTCCCGGTACGGGTAGAAACATTAGGACGTGTTTCTTTACGACACCTGATGTCCATGTTCACCTAGCAGTAGAATAGATACCTGGGTCTTAGTGGACTAGTATGGGTCGCATCCTGGGGACAAAATGACCTAATTTGTCCGAAATGCTCTATATAACAAGGAACTTTCTATACAGTAAGATAAGATAAGATAAGATTTCGTTCGGATTTTTAACCCCGGAGGGTTAGCCACCCAGGATAACCCAAGAAAGTCAGTGCGTCATCGAGGACTGTCTAACTTATTTCCATTGTGGTCCTTAATCTTGTCCCCCAGGATGCGACCCACACCAGTCGACTAACACCCAGGTACCTATTTGCTGCTAGGTGAACAGGACAATAGGTGTAAGGAAACGTGTCGGAATGTTTCCACCCGCCGGGAATCGAACCCGGGCCCTCCGTGTGTGAAGCGGGAGCTTTAGCCACCAGACCACCGGGCCACCGTAGTAAGTCATTGACGTCAGCTAGGTCTGTATAATTTGCAACCAAGTTCTTCCCCATTCCCAACTTGTTGTTACATTCCCGATAAAGAACTTCTAGAATACTATCTCTGCGTTAGGGTATTTTGTATGTCATGATCATATCTTCCCTTGCTCTTCGTTCCTCCAGTTATATAAGACTTAGCTCTCGCCATTACTCTGTATGTGTTGGGGGAGAAGGGAGGGAGGGAGAAAGGGAGATAAGAAGGAAGACAGTGGGAAATAAACTGGAAGACACGTAAGAAGAGGGGAAAATCAGCCTCATTACTGTTAAGAGGAGCGTGGCTGTGAGAGGGTGAGGTGACCTACACTCTCACACCTAATATGTCACCATCACTCTCTCTCTCTCCTCTTCCTCTTCCTCGACGCTCTTCTTCTCCTTTGCTCTCTCGTATTCATCCTTCTCTTATTTCTAATTTTCACTCATACAGTTTGTGGTAATTTAGTATATGGTTTGACAGGAGCTAATTATGTTAGTTTATTGTTGTTGTTGGTTCCATCTTACCATTACCATCCTTCCATTACCATCCTTCCGTTACCATCCTTCCATTACCATCCTTCCATTACCATCCTTCCATTATCATCCTTCCATTACCATCCTTCCATTACCATCCTTCCATCACCATGATTCATCACCATCCTTCCATTACCATCCTTCCATTACCATCCTTCCATTACCATCCTTCCATCACCATCCTTCCATTACCATCCTTCCATCACCATTCTTCCATTACCATCCTTCCATTACCATCCTTCCATTACCATCCTTCAATCACCATCCTTCCATCACCATCCATCCATTACCATCCTTCCATTACCATCCTTCCATTACCATCCTTCCATTATCATCCTTCCATTACCATCCTTCCATTACCATCCTTCCATTACCATCCTTCCATCACCATCCTTCCATTATCATCCTTCCATTATCATCCTTCCATTACCATCCATCCATTACCATCCTTCCATTATCATCCTTCCATTACCATCCTTCCATTACCATCCTTCCATTACCATCCTTCCATCACCATCCTTCCCTTACCATCCTTCCATTATCATCCTTCCATTACCATCCTTCCATTACCATCCTTCCATTACCATCCTTCCATTACCATCCTTCCATTATCATCCTTCCATTACCATCCTTCCATTACCATCCTTCCATTACCATCCATCCATTACCATCCTTCCATTACCATCCTTCCATTACCATCCTTCCATCACCATCCCTCCATCACCACCCCTCCACCATCCCTCCACCACCCCTCCATCACAACACTGCACTAACACCTAGGTACCTACTTTTGACCCAACCCTCCGGTGGATCAGAGCAACATCAACTAGACTGTTACTGCTGGCCGCACGTAGTGCAACGTAGGGACCACAACCCGGCTGATCGGGAACTGATTTTAGGTATCTGTCCAGCTCCCTCTTGAAGGCAGCCAGGGGTCTTGAAGGCAGCCAGGGGTCTTGAAGGCAGCCAGGGGTCTTGAAGGCAGCCAGGGGTCTTGAAGGCAGCCAGGGGTCTTGAAGGCAGCCAGGGGTCTTGAAGGCAGCCAGGGGTCTTGAAGGCAGCCAGGGGTCTTGAAGGCAGCCAGGGGTCTTGAAGGCAGCCAGGGATTTATTGGCGACTCCCGTTATGTCTGGTGAGAGAGAACAGTCTTGCGATCCCAATGGAAATAAGTCACTTTGTCTGACTTTTTTGGGTTATCCCAGGTTCTCTACACATATGCTGCTATGTATGATAATCTACGTAACAGTATTTGTGTATACCTGAATAAACTCTAATGGCGCCCCTAATTTTCATTGGGGGTATGTTACACCCGCTTACTGCTAGGTACACAGGGATAGCAGGTGTTTAGCCAGAAATGCTCTACATACATATAGGGTTCTCGGCATGTACACCCAATTGTCATTCTCCTTTGTACAAACACTGTATCATGCCCCGCCCGGGATTGAATGTGAGAGCAGTCAGTTGTGAGCCTAACGAGCTTCCATCACTTTTCGCAATCACTGTTCCACTCCTCCATCACCAGCATCACAATCACTCTCTTATCTCCTCCACTGGTGAGTGCTGGTGAAGATGGATGACTGCACCGCCAACACTCCCTCCCGACTCCATCTTCAGTCAACGTCCATCGTAAATCTCCCTCTGTACACCATGCCTCTCCCACTCCTCCCTCACACAACCCATCGCCTCTCTCCCTCTTCTTTCCTGTTCAGACGCGGTAATTTCCTCGCCTCGTCATTATTGCTTTCCACTCACCAACGCTGATTATTTCAAGTGAAGACTGAGCTCGTTATTGATACTGCTGCTGCCTTCCTTCCTGCCATCCTTCCTGCCATCATTTCTGCCTTCCCGTACCTCTGGCGAGAGGTTGGCGGCTGCGTCACTCAGAGTTGCACGCTTCTGGAAGCCTCTTCCAGAGAGGGGGTCACAGCTCCCCTCACCCCTGTCTTGTACTGTGGAAAAGGTAGGGTCACAGCTCCCATCACCCCTGTCTTGTACTGTGGAAAAGGTGGGGTCACAGCTCCCCTCACCCGTCTTCTACTGTGGAAAAGGTAGGGTCACAGCTACCATCACCCCTGTCTTGTACTGTGGAAAAGGTAGGGTCACAGTTCCCCTCACCCCTGTCTTGTACTGTGGAAAAGGCAGGGTCACAGCTCCCATCACCCCTGTCTTGTACTGTGGAAAAGGTAGGGTCACAGCTCCCATCACCCCTGTCTTGTACTGTGGAAAAGGTAGGGTCACAGCTCCCATCACCCCTGTCTTGTACTGTGGAAAAGGAAGGGTCACAGCTCCCATCACCCCTGTCTTGTACTGTGGAAAAGGTAGGGTCACAGCTCCCCTCACGTCTTGTACTGTGGAGAGCATAAGGTCACAGCTCCCCTCACCTGTCTTGTACTGTGGAGAGCGTAAGATCACAGCTCCCCTCACCTGTCTTGTACTGTGGAGAGCGTAAGGTCACAGCTCCCCTCACCTGTCTTGTACTGTGGAGAGCGTAAGGTCACAGCTCCCCTCACCTGTCTTGTGCTGTGGAGAGCGTAAGGTCACAGCTCCCCTCACCTGTCTTGTACTGTGGAGTGTGTAAGGTCACAGCTCCCCTCACCTGTCTTGTACTATGGAGTGTGTAAGGTCACAGCTCCCCTCACCTGTCTTGTACTGTGGAGTGTGTAAGGTCACAGCTCCCCTCACCTGTCTTGTACTGTGGAGAGCGTAAGGTCACAGCTCCCCCTCACCTGACTTGTACTGTGGAGTGTGTAAGGTCACAGCTCCCCCTCACCTGTCTTGTACTGTGGAGTGTGTAAGGTCACAGCTCCCCCTCACCTGTCTTGTACTGTGGAGTGTGTAAGGTCACAGCTCCCCTCACCTGTCTTGTACTGTGGAGTGTGTAAGGTCACAGCTCCCCCTCACCTGACTTGTACTGTGGAGTGTGTAAGGTCACAGCTCCCCTCACCTGTCTTGTACTGTGGAGTGTGTAAGGTCACAGCTCCCCTCACCTGTCTTGTACAGTGGAGTGTGTAAGGTCACAGCTCCCACCACTTCCCTAGTTATAAACGTTCTCTGAATGGATCTACCTGGACTTCCTACTCATTTCTGTAACATTGCAAGCTCCTGGAGATGTGGTGATTGCAACATGAAAGGCCTAGAGCTATCATTCAACTCCCTCCGTGGTTATTTTGCATCGCTGGTTCGCAATTACTGCATAATGCTACATATAACGTAGAGTACAGGAGACTCCACGTCCCATACTACATATAATGTAGAGTACAGGAAACTTTACTTCCCATACTACATATAATGTAGAGTACATGAGAGACTCTACTTCCCATACTACATATAATGTAGAGTACATGAGAGACTCTACTTCCCATACTACATATAATGTAGAGTACAGGAAACTTTACTTCCCATACTACATATAATGTAGAGTACATGAGAGACTCTACTTCCCATACTACATATAATGTAGAGTACATGAGAGACTCTACTTCCCATACTACATATAATGTAGAGTACATGAGAGACTCTACTACCCATACTACATATAATGTAGAGTACAGGAGACTCTACTTCCCATACTACATATAATGTAGAGTACATGAGAGACTCTACTTCTCATACTACATATAATGTAGAGTACATGAGACTCTACTTCCCATACTACATATAATGTAGAGTACATGAGAGACTCTACTTCCCATACTACATATAATATAGAGTACATGAGAGACTTTACTTCCCATACTACATATAATGTAGAGTACATGAGACTCTACTTCCCATACTACATATAATGTAGAGTACATGAGAGACTCTACTTCCCATACTACATATAATGTAGAGTACAGGAGACTCTACTTCCCATACTACATATAATGTAGAGTACATGAGAGACTTTACTTCCCATACTACATATAATGTAGAGTACATGAGACTCTACTTCTCATACTACATATAATGGAGAGTACATGAGAGACTCTACTTCCCATACTACATATAATGTAGAGTACATGAGACTCTACTTCCCATACTACATATAATGTAGAGTACAGGAGACTCTACTTCCCATACTACATATAATGTAGAGTACATGAGAGACTCTACTTCCCATACTACATATAATGTAGAGTACATGAGACTCTACTTCCCATACTACATATAATGTAGAGTACATGAGAGACTCTACTTCCCATACTACATATAATGTAGAGTACAGGAGACTCTACTTCCCATACTACATATAATGTAGAGTACAGGAGACTCTACTTCCCATACTACATATAATGTAGAGTACATGACAGACTCTACTACCCATACTACATATCATGTAGAGTACAGGAGACTCTACTTCCCATACTACATATAATGTAGAGTACATGAGAGACTCTACTTCCCATACCACATATAATGTAGAGTACAGGAGACTCTACTTCCCATGCTACATATAATGTAGAGTACATGAGACTCTACTTCCCATACTACATATAATGTAGAGTACATGAGACTCTACTTCCCATACTACATATAATGTAGAGTACAGGAGAGACTCTACTTCCCATACTACATATAATGTAGAGTACAGGAGACTCTGCTTCCCATACTACATATTACCTGGAGTTTACCTGGAGAGAGTTTCGGGGGTCAATGCCCCCGCGGCCCGGTCTGTGACCAGGCCTCCTGGTGGATCAGCGCCTGATCAACCAGGCTGTTGCTGCTGGCTGCACGCAAACCAACGTACGAGCCACAGCCCGGCTGATCAGGAACTGACTTTAGGTGCTTGTCCAGTGCCAGCTTGAAGACTGCCAGGGGTCTGTTGGTAATCCCCCTTATGTGTGCTGGGAGGCAGTTGAACAGTCTCGGGCCCCTGACACTTATTGTATGGTCTCTTAACGTGCTAGTGACACCCCTGCTTTTCATTGGGGGGATGGTGCATCGTCTGCCAAGTCTTTTGCTTTCGTAGTGAGTGATTTTCGTGTGCAAGTTCGGTACTAGTCCCTCTAGGATTTTCCAGGTGTATATAATCATGTATCTCTCCCTCCTGCGTTCCAGGGAATACAGGTTTAGAAACCTCAAGCGCTCCCAGTAATTGAGGTGTTTTATCTCCGTTATGCGCGCCGTGAAAGTTCTCTGTACATTTTCTAGGTCGGCAATTTCACCTGCCTTGAAAGGTGCTGTTAGAGTGCAGCAATATTCCAGCCTAGATAGAACAAGTGACCTGAAGAGTGTCATCATGGGCTTGGCCTCCCTAGTTTTGAAGGTTCTCATTATCCATCCTGTCATTTTTCTAGCAGATGCGATTGATACAATGATATGGTCCTTGAAGGTGAGATCCTCCGACATAATCACTCCCAGGTCTTTGACGTTGGTGTTTCGCTCTATTTTGTGGCCAGAATTTGTTTTGTACTCTGATGAAGATTTAATTTCCTCATGTTTACCATATCTGAGTAATTGAAATTTCTCATCGTTGAACTTCATATTGTTTTCTGCAGCCCACTGAAAGATTTGATTGATGTCCGCCTGGAGCCTTGCAGTGTCTGCAATGGAAGACACTGTCATGCAGATTCGGGTGTCATCTGCAAAGGAAGACACGGTGCTGTGGCTGACATCCTTGTCTATGTCGGATATGAGGATGAGGAACAAGATGGGAGCTAGTACTGTGCCTTGTGGAACAGAGCTTTTCACCGTAGCTGCCTCGGACTTTACTCTGTTGACGACTACTCTCTGTGTTCTGTTAGTGAGGAAATTATAGATCCATCGACCGACTTTTCCTGTTATTCCTTTAGCGCGCATTTTGTGCGCTATTACGCCATGGTCACACTTGTCGAAGGCTTTTGCAAAGTCTGTATATATTACATCTGCATTCTTTTTGTCTTCTAGTGCATTTAGGACCTTGTCGTAGTGATCCAGTAGTTGAGACAGACAGGAGCGACCTGTTCTAAACCCATGTTGCCCTGGGTTGTGTAACTGATGGGTTTCTAGATGGGTGGTGATCTTGCTTCTTAGGACCCTTTCAAAGATTTTTATGATATGGGATGTTAGTGCTATTGGTCTGTAGTTCTTTGCTGTTGCTTTACTGCCCCCTTTGTGGAGTGGGGCTATGTCTGTTGTTTTTAGTAACTGAGGGACGACCCCCGTGTCCATGCTCCCTCTCCATAGGATGGAAAAGGCTCGTGATAGGGGCTTCTTGCAGTTCTTGATGAACACAGAGTTCCATGAGTCTGGCCCTGGGGCAGAGTGCATGGGCATGTCATTTATCGCCTGTTCGAAGTCATTTGGCGTCAGGATAACATCGGATAGGCTTGTGTTAATCAAATTTTGTGGCTCTCTCATAAAAAATTCATTTTGATCTTCGACTCTCAGTCTGGTTAGCGGCTTGCTAAAAACTGAGTCATATTGGGACTTGAGTAGCTCACTCATTTCCTTGCTGTCATCTGTGTAGGACCCATCTTGTTTAAGTAGGGGCCCAATACTGGGCGTTGTTCTCGATTTTGATTTGGCATAGGAGAAGAAATACTTTGGGTTTCTTTCGATTTCATTTATAGCTTTTAGTTCTTCCCGCGATTCCTGACTCCTAAAGGATTCTTTTAGCTTAAGTTCGATGCTTGCTATTTCTCTGACCAGTGTCTCCCTGCGCATTTCAGATATATTGACCTCTTTTAGCCGCTCTGTTATTCTTTTCCGTCGCCTGTAAAGGGAGCGCCTGTCTCTTTCTATTTTACATCTACTCCTCCTTTTTCTTAGAGGAATAAGCCTTGTGCATACATCGAGTGCCACCGAGTTAATCTGTTCTAGGCATAAGTTTGGGTCTGTGTTGCTTAGTATATCTTCCCAGCTTATATCGGTTAGGACTTGGTTTACTTGGTCCCACTTTATGTTTTTGTTATTGAAGTTGAATTTGGTGAATGCTCCCTCGTGACTAGTCTCATTTTGTCGGTCTGGGGCTCCTCGCATACATGTCTGAACCTCAATTATGTTGTGATCTGAGTATATTGTTTTTGATATGGTGACATTTCTTATCAGATCATCATTGTTAGTGAATATGAGGTCTAGTGTATTCTCCAGTCTAGTAGGCTCTATTATTTG
This sequence comes from Cherax quadricarinatus, assembly GCF_038502225.1. Taxonomy (NCBI): domain Eukaryota; kingdom Metazoa; phylum Arthropoda; class Malacostraca; order Decapoda; family Parastacidae; genus Cherax; species Cherax quadricarinatus. The sequence continues at coordinate 3,379,802 of NC_091353.1, read as the reverse complement.
CTGGTTTAAATTGAATTTTGTGCAGAGATTTAAAAGCTCGTGTGAGTGTGAGTTTTCATCAGAGCTGCCTCCTGGTGTTATTACTGCAACAATATTATTTGCTATATTCCTCCATTTTAGGAGCCTTAAGTTGAAATCCCCCAGGAGCAAGATGTTGGGTGCAGGAGCTGGAAGATTTTCCAGACAGTGGTCAATTTTTAACAGCTGTTCCTGGAATTGCTGGGATGTTGCATCCGGAGGCTTGTAGACTACCACAATGACTAGGTTTTGGTTCTCGACCTTTACTGCTAAAACTTCCACTACGTCATTTGAGGCATTAAGCAGTTCTGTGCAAACAAGTGACTCTGCAATGTGCAGGCAATGTAGAGTACAGGAGACTCTACTTCCCATGCTACATATAATGTAGAGTACATTAGACTCTACTTCCCATACTACATATAATGTAGAGTACATGAGAGACTCTACTTCCCATACTACATATAATGTAGAGTACATGAGACTCTACATTACATACTACATATAATGTAGAGTACATGAGAGACTCTACTTCCCATACTACATATAATGTAGAATACAGGAGACTCTACTTCCCATACTACATATAATGTAGAGTACATGAGACTCTACTTCCCATATTACATATAATGTAGAGTACATGAGAGACTCTACTTCCCATACTACATATAATGTAGAGTACAGGAGACTCTACTTCCCATACTACATATAATGTAGAGTACAGGAGACTCTACTTCCCATACTACATATAATGTAGAGTACATGAGACTCTACTTCCCATACTACATATAATGTAGAGTACATGAGAGACTCTACTTCCCATACTACATATAATGTAGAGTACATGAGAGACTCTACTTCCCATACTACATATAATGTAGAGTACAGGAGACTCTACTTCCCATACTACATATAATGTAGAGTACATGAGAGACTCTACTTCCCATACTACATATAATGTAGAGTACAGGAGACTCTACTTCCCATACTACATATAATGTAGAGTACATGAGAGACTCTACTTCCCATACTACATATAATGTAGAGTACATGAGACTCTACTTCCCATACTACATATAATGTAGAGTACATGAGACTCTACTTCCCATACTACATATAATGTAGAGTACATGAGAGACTCTACTTCCCATACTACATATAATGTAGAGTACAGGAGACTCTACTTCCCATACTACATATAATGTAGAGTACAGGAGACTCTACTTCCCATACTACATATAACGTAGAGTACATGAGACTCTACATCCCATACTACATATAATGTAGAGTACATGAGAGACTCTACTTCCCATACTACATATAATGTAGAGTACATGAGAGACTCTACTTCCCATACTACATATAATGTAGAGTACATGAGAGACTCTACTTCTCATACTACATATAATGTAGAGTACAGGAGACTCTACTTCCCATACTACATATAATGTAGAGTACAGGAGACTCTACTTCCCATACTACATATAATGTAGAGTACATGAGACTCTACTTCCCATACTACATATAATGTAGAGTACATGAGAGACTCTACCTCCCATACTACATATAATGTAGAGTACATGAGAGACTCTACTTCCCATACTACATATAATGTAGAGTACATGAGACTCTACTTCCCATACTACATATAATGTAGAGTACATGAGAGACTCTACTTCCCATACTACATATAATGTAGAGTACAGGAGACTCTACTTCCCATACTACATATAATGTAGAGTACATGAGAGACTCTACTTCCCATACTACATATAATGTAGAGTACATGAGACTCTACTTCCCATACTACATATAATGTAGAGTACATGAGACTCTACTTCCCATACTACATATAATGTAGAGTACATGAGAGACTCTACTTCCCATACTACATATAATGTAGAGTACAGGAGACTCTACTTCCCATACTACATATAATGTAGAGTACATGAGAGACTCTACTTCCCATACTACATATAATGTAGAGTACAGGAGACTCTACTTCCCATACTACATATAATGTAGAGTACATGAGAGACTCTACTTCCCATACTACATATAATGTAGAGTACAGGAGACTCTACTTCCCATACTACATATAATGTAGAGTACAGGAGACTCTACTTCCCATACTACATATAACGTAGAGTACATGAGACTCTACATCCCATACTACATATAATGTAGAGTACATGAGAGACTCTACTTCCCATACTACATATAATGTAGAGTACATGAGAGACTCTACTTCCCATACTACATATAATGTAGAGTACATGAGAGACTCTACTTCTCATACTACATATAATGTAGAGTACAAGAGACTCTACTTCCCATACTACATATAATGTAGAGTACAGGAGACTCTACTTCCCATACTACATATAATGTAGAGTACATGAGACTCTACTTCCCATACTACATATAATGTAGAGTACATGAGAGACTCTACTTCCCATACTACATATAATGTAGAGTACATGAGAGACTCTACTTCCCATACTACATATAATGTAGAGTACATGAGACTCTACTTCCCATACTACATATAATGTAGAGTACATGAGAGACTCTACTTCCCATACTACATATAATGTAGAGTACAGGAGACTCTACTTCCCATACTACATATAATGTAGAGTACATGAGAGACTCTACTTCCCATACTACATATAATGTAGAGTACATGAGACTCTACTTCCCATACTACATATAATGTAGAGTACATGAGACTCTACTTCCCATACTACATATAATGTAGAGTACATGAGAGACTCTACTTCCCATACTACATATAATGTAGAGTACAGGAGACTCTACTTCCCATACTACATATAATGTAGAGTACAGGAGACTCTACTTCCCATACTACATATAATGTAGAGTACATGACAGACTCTACTTCCCATACTACATATAATGTAGAGTACAGGAGACTCTACTTCCCATACTACATATAATGTAGAGTACATGAGAGACTCTACTTCCCATACCACATATAATGTAGAGTACAGGAGACTCTACTTCCCATGCTACATATAATGTAGAGTACATGAGAGACTCTACTTCCCATACTACATATAATGTAGAGTACATGAGACTCTACTTCCCATACTACATATAATGTAGAGTACAGAAGAGACTCTACTTCCCATACTACATATAATGTAGAGTACAGGAGACTCTGCTTCCCATACTACATATAATGTAGAGTACAGGAGACTCTACTTCCCATGCTACATATAATGTAGAGTACATGAGACTCTACTTCCCATACTACATATAATGTAGAGTACATGAGAGACTCTACTTCCCATACTACATATAATGTAAAGTACATGAGACTCTACTTCCCATACTACATATAATGTAGAGTACATGAGAGACTCTACTTCCCATACTACATATAATGTAGAGTACAGGAGACTCTACTTCCCATACTACATATAATGTAGAGTACGTGAGACTCTACTTCCCATACTACATATAATGTAGAGTACATGACAGACTCTACTTCCCATACTACATATAATGTAGAGTACAGGAGACTCTACTTTCCATACTACATATAATGTAGAGTACATGAGAGACTCTACTTCCCATACTACATATAATGTAGAGTACATGAGAGACTCTACTTCCCATACTACATATAATGTAGAGTACATGAGAGACTCTACTTCCCATACTACATATAATGTAGAGTACATGAGACTCTACTTCCCATACTACATATAATGTAGAGTACAGGAGACTCTACTTCCCATACTACATATAATGTAGAGTACATGAGAGACTCTACTTCCCATACTACATATAATGTAGAGTACATGAGACTCTACTTCCCATACTACATATAATGTAGAGTACATGAGAGACTCTACTTCCCATACTACATATAATGTAGAGTACAGGAGACTCTACTTCCCATACTACATATAATGTAGAGTACATGAGAGACTCTACTTCCCATACTACATATAATGTAGAGTACATGAGACTCTACTTCCCATACTACATATAATGTAGAGTACATGAGACTCTACTTCCCATACTACATATAATGTAGAGTACATGAGAGACTCTACTTCCCATACTACATATAATGTAGAGTACATGAGACTCTACTTCCCATACTACATATAAAATAGAATACATAAGAGACTCTACTTCCCATACTACATATAATGTAGAGTACATGAGACTCTACTTCCCATACTACATATAATGTAGAGTACATAAGAGACTCTACTTCCCATACTACATATAATGCCAGGTATTGTATACTTGACACGATACAAGCAATAGCCAGGTATTATATACTTGACACGATACAAACAATAGCCAGGTATTGTATACTTGACACGATACAAACAATAGCCAGGTATTGTATACTTGACACGATACAAACAATAGCCAGGTATTGTATGCTTGACACGATAGAAACAATAGCCAGGTATTGTATACTTGACACGATACAAACAATAGCCAGGTATTGTATACTTGACACGAAACAAACAATAGCCAGGTATTGCATACTTGACACGATACAAACACTAGCCAGGTACTGTATACTTGACACGATACAAACAATAGCCAGGTACTGTATACTTGACACGATACAAACAATAGCCAGGTATTGTATACTTGACACGATACAAACAATAGCCAGGTACTGTATACTTGACACGAAACAAACAATAGCCAGGTACTGTATACTTGACACGATACAAACAATAGCCAGGTACTGTATACTTGACACGAAACAAACAATAGCCAGGTATTGTATACTTGACACGATACAAACAATAGCCAGGTACTGTATACTTGACACGAAACAAACAATAGCCAGGTACTGTATACTTGACACGATACAAACAATAGCCAGGTACTGTATACTTGATGTGATACAAACAATAGCCAGGTATTGTATACTTGACACGATACAAACAATACCCAGGTACTGTATACTTGACACGATACAAACAATAGCCAGGTACTGTATACTTGATGTGATACAAACAATAGCCAGGTATTGTATACTTGACACGATACAAACAATAGCCAGGTACTGTATACTTGACACGATACAAACAATAGTCAGGTACTGTATACTTGACACGATACAAACAATAGCCAGGTATTGTATACTTGACACGACACAAACAATAGCCAGGTACTGTATACTTGACACGATAGAAACAATAGCCAGGTACTCTATACTTGACACGATACAAACAATAGCCAGGTACTGTATACTTGACACGACACAAACAATAGCCAGGTATTGTATACTTGACACGATACAAACAATAGCCAGGTATTGTATACTTGACACGATACAAACAATAGCCAGGTACTGTATACTTGACACGATACAAACAATAGCCAGGTATTGTATACTTGACACGATACAAACAATAGCCAGGTACTGTATACTTGACACGATACAAACAATAGCCAGGTACTGTATACTTGACACGATACAAACAATAGCCAGGTATTGTATACTTGACACGATACAAACAATAGCCAGGTATTGTATACTTGACACGATACAAACAATAGCCAGGTATTGTATACTTGACACGATACAAACAATAGCCAGGTATTGTATACTTGACATGATACAAACAATAGCCAGGTATTGTATACTTGACACGATACAAACAATAGCCAGGTATTGTATACTTGACACGATACAAACAATAGCCAGGTATTGTATACTTGACACGACACAAACAATAGCCAGGTATTGTATACTTGACACGATACAAACAATAGCCAGGTATTGTATACTTGACGTGATACAAACAATAGCCAGGTATTGTATACTTGACACGACACAAACAATAGCCAGGTATTGTATACTTGACACGATACAAACAATAGCCAGGTATTGTATACTTGATGTGATACAAACAATAGCCAGGTATTGTATACTTGACACGACACAAACAATAGCCAGGTATTGTATACTTGACACGATACAAACAATAGCCAGGTATTGTATGCTTGACACGATACAAACAATAGCCAGGTATTGTATACTTGACACGATACAAACAATAGCCAGGTATTGTATACTTGACACGATACAAACAATAGCCAGGTACTGTATACTTGACACGATACAAACAATAGCCAGATATTGTATACTTGACACGATACAAACAATAGCCAGGTACTGTATACTTGACACGATACAAACAATAGCCAGGTATTGTATACTTGACACGACACAAACAATAGCCAGGTATTGTATACTTGACACGATACAAACAATAGCCAGGTATTGTATACTTGACACGATACAAACAATAGCCAGGTATTGTATACTTGACACGATACAAACAATAGCCAGGTATTGTATACTTGATGTGATACAAACAATAGCCAGGTATTGTATACTTGACACGATACAAACAATAGCCAGGTATTGTATACTTGACACGATACAAACAATAGCCAGGTACTGTATACTTGACACGATACAAACAATAGCCAGGTATTGTATACTTGACACGATACAAACAATAGCCAGGTATTGTATGCTTGACACGATACAAACAATAGCCAGGTATTGTATACTTGACACGATACAAACAATAGCCAGGTATTGTATGCTTGACACGATACAAACAATAGCCAGGTATTGTATACTTGACACGATACAAACAATAGCCAGGTATTGTATGCTTGACACGATACAAACAATAGCCAGGTATTGTATACTTGACACGATACAAACAATAGCCAGGTATTGTATGCTTGACACGATACAAACAATAGCCAGGTATTGTATACTTGACACGATACAAACAATAGCCAGGTATTGTATACTTGACACGATACAAACAATAGCCAGGTATTGCATACTTGACACGATACAAACAATAGCCAGGTATTGTATACTTGACACGATACAAACAATAGCCAGGTATTGTATACTTGATGTGATACAAACAATAGCCAGGTATTGTATACTTGACACGATACAAACAATAGCCAGGTATTGTATACTTGACACGATACAAACAATAGCCAGGTACTGTATACTTGACACGATACAAACAATAGCCAGGTATTGTATACTTGACACGATACAAACAATAGCCAGGTATTGTATGCTTGACACGATACAAACAATAGCCAGGTATTGTATACTTGACACGATACAAACAATAGCCAGGTATTGTATGCTTGACACGATACAAACAATAGCCAGGTATTGTATACTTGACACGATACAAACAATAGCCAGGTATTGTATGCTTGACACGATACAAACAATAGCCAGGTATTGTATACTTGACACGATACAAACAATAGCCAGGTATTGTATGCTTGACACGATACAAACAATAGCCAGGTATTGTATACTTGACACGATACAAACAATAGCCAGGTATTGTATACTTGACACGATACAAACAATAGCCAGGTATTGTATGCTTGACACGATACAAACAATAGCCAGGTATTGTATACTTGACACGATACAAACAACAGCCAGGTATTGTATACTTGACACGATACAAACAATAGCCAGGTATTGTATGCTTGACACGATACAAACAATAGCCAGGTATTGTATACTTGACACGACACAAACAATAGCCAGGTATTGTATACTTGACACGATACAAACAATAGCCAGGTATTGTATACTTGACACGATACAAACAATAGCCAGGTATTGTATACTTGACACGATACAAACAATAGCCAGGTATTGTATACTTGACACGATACAAACAATAGCCAGGTATTGTATACTTGACACGATACAAACAATAGCCAGGTATTGTATACTTGACACGAAACAAACAATAGCCAGGTACTGTATACTTGACACGATACAAACAATAGCCAGGTACTGTATACTTGACACGAAACAAACAATAGCCAGGTATTGTATACTTGACACGATACAAACAATAGCCAGGTACTGTATACTTGACACGAAACAAACAATAGCCAGGTACTGTATACTTGACACGATACAAACAATAGCCAGGTACTGTATACTTGATGTGATACAAACAATAGCCAGGTATTGTATACTTGACACGATACAAACAATACCCAGGTACTGTATACTTGACACGATACAAACAATAGCCAGGTACTGTATACTTGATGTGATACAAACAATAGCCAGGTATTGTATACTTGACACGATACAAACAATAGCCAGGTACTGTATACTTGACACGATACAAACAATAGTCAGGTACTGTATACTTGACACGATACAAACAATAGCCAGGTATTGTATACTTGACACGACACAAACAATAGCCAGGTACTGTATACTTGACACGATAGAAACAATAGCCAGGTACTCTATACTTGACACGATACAAACAATAGCCAGGTACTGTATACTTGACACGACACAAACAATAGCCAGGTATTGTATACTTGACACGATACAAACAATAGCCAGGTATTGTATACTTGACACGATACAAACAATAGCCAGGTACTGTATACTTGACACGATACAAACAATAGCCAGGTATTGTATACTTGACACGATACAAACAATAGCCAGGTACTGTATACTTGACACGATACAAACAATAGCCAGGTACTGTATACTTGACACGATACAAACAATAGCCAGGTATTGTATACTTGACACGATACAAACAATAGCCAGGTATTGTATACTTGACACGATACAAACAATAGCCAGGTATTGTATACTTGACACGATACAAACAATAGCCAGGTATTGTATACTTGACATGATACAAACAATAGCCAGGTATTGTATACTTGACACGATACAAACAATAGCCAGGTATTGTATACTTGACACGATACAAACAATAGCCAGGTATTGTATACTTGACACGACACAAACAATAGCCAGGTATTGTATACTTGACACGATACAAACAATAGCCAGGTATTGTATACTTGACGTGATACAAACAATAGCCAGGTATTGTATACTTGACACGACACAAACAATAGCCAGGTATTGTATACTTGACACGATACAAACAATAGCCAGGTATTGTATACTTGATGTGATACAAACAATAGCCAGGTATTGTATACTTGACACGACACAAACAATAGCCAGGTATTGTATACTTGACACGATACAAACAATAGCCAGGTATTGTATGCTTGACACGATACAAACAATAGCCAGGTATTGTATACTTGACACGATACAAACAATAGCCAGGTATTGTATACTTGACACGATACAAACAATAGCCAGGTACTGTATACTTGACACGATACAAACAATAGCCAGATATTGTATACTTGACACGATACAAACAATAGCCAGGTACTGTATACTTGACACGATACAAACAATAGCCAGGTATTGTATACTTGACACGACACAAACAATAGCCAGGTATTGTATACTTGACACGATACAAACAATAGCCAGGTATTGTATACTTGACACGATACAAACAATAGCCAGGTATTGTATACTTGACACGATACAAACAATAGCCAGGTATTGTATACTTGATGTGATACAAACAATAGCCAGGTATTGTATACTTGACACGATACAAACAATAGCCAGGTATTGTATACTTGACACGATACAAACAATAGCCAGGTACTGTATACTTGACACGATACAAACAATAGCCAGGTATTGTATACTTGACACGATACAAACAATAGCCAGGTATTGTATGCTTGACACGATACAAACAATAGCCAGGTATTGTATACTTGACACGATACAAACAATAGCCAGGTATTGTATGCTTGACACGATACAAACAATAGCCAGGTATTGTATACTTGACACGATACAAACAATAGCCAGGTATTGTATGCTTGACACGATACAAACAATAGCCAGGTATTGTATACTTGACACGATACAAACAATAGCCAGGTATTGTATGCTTGACACGATACAAACAATAGCCAGGTATTGTATACTTGACACGATACAAACAATAGCCAGGTATTGTATACTTGACACGATACAAACAATAGCCAGGTATTGCATACTTGACACGATACAAACAATAGCCAGGTATTGTATACTTGACACGATACAAACAATAGCCAGGTATTGTATACTTGATGTGATACAAACAATAGCCAGGTATTGTATACTTGACACGATACAAACAATAGCCAGGTATTGTATACTTGACACGATACAAACAATAGCCAGGTACTGTATACTTGACACGATACAAACAATAGCCAGGTATTGTATACTTGACACGATACAAACAATAGCCAGGTATTGTATGCTTGACACGATACAAACAATAGCCAGGTATTGTATACTTGACACGATACAAACAATAGCCAGGTATTGTATGCTTGACACGATACAAACAATAGCCAGGTATTGTATACTTGACACGATACAAACAATAGCCAGGTATTGTATGCTTGACACGATACAAACAATAGCCAGGTATTGTATACTTGACACGATACAAACAATAGCCAGGTATTGTATGCTTGACACGATACAAACAATAGCCAGGTATTGTATACTTGACACGATACAAACAATAGCCAGGTATTGTATACTTGACACGATACAAACAATAGCCAGGTATTGTATGCTTGACACGATACAAACAATAGCCAGGTATTGTATACTTGACACGATACAAACAACAGCCAGGTATTGTATACTTGACACGATACAAACAATAGCCAGGTATTGTATGCTTGACACGATACAAACAATAGCCAGGTATTGTATACTTGACACGACACAAACAATAGCCAGGTATTGTATACTTGACACGATACAAACAATAGCCAGGTATTGTATACTTGACACGATACAAACAATAGCCAGGTATTGTATACTTGACACGATACAAACAATAGCCAGGTATTGTATACTTGACACGATACAAACAATAGCCAGGTATTGTATACTTGACACGATACAAACAATAGCCAGGTATTGTATACTTGACACGATACAAACAATAGCCAGGTATTGTATACTTGACACGATACAAACAATAGCCAGGTATTGTATACTTGACACGATACAAACAATAGCCAGGTATTGTATACTTGACACGATACAAACAATAGCCAGGTATTGTATACTTGACACGATACAAACAATAGCCAGGTATTGTATACTTGACACGATACAAACAATAGCCAGGTACTGTATACTTGACACGATACAAACAATAGCCAGGTATTGTATACTTGACACGATACAAACAATAGCCAGGTATTGTATACTTGACACGATACAAACAATAGCCAGGTATTGTATACTTGACACGATACAAACAATAGCCAGGTATTGTATACTTGACACGATACAAACAATAGCCAGGTACTGTTATCTTGACACGATACAAACAATAGCCAGGTATTGTATACTTGACACGATACAAACAATAGCCAGGTACTGTTATCTTGACACGATACAAACAATAGCCAGGTATTGTATACTTGACCATAACAAATAAAGTTTAAATCTTCACCAGCTTCAGCAAAATCAATTTCCATTATCCAGAGAGATAGTCAAGAGTTCATTAAATTCTGTGTAATCCTCTTAATTAGCTTATTTATTATCTGTCACACTCTCCACCTGCTCTCTCTCTCTCTCTCTCTCTCTCTCTCTCTCTCTCTCTCTCTCTCTCTCTCTCTCTCTCTCTCTCTCTCTCTCTCTCTCTCTCACTGGACGGTAATTTGATGTAATGGACTTATCCCCTGGTTTAAATACAGGAATTACAGTAGCCATCTTGCCCATTTCTGGCACAACACTAGTTTAGATGGACTCATTAAACACGCTCGTTAATCCCTGAATTCCAACTTGCATTCCTTAAGTACTTTTGAAAATAATTCACCGGGACCCCGGGACTTATTTCGCTTTATTTTATTTAGGTCTTTGATAACTATTTCCCTCATGACAGTAATGTTACTTAATTAGTTTTCTTCGGCACATATATAATAGTAAAGGTATGTAGACAGCATGTACTGTCTGCTAGATTCCTATCCCGCGGCATTACAGTGCTGTCCTCTCTAGGCCTACCCAGGTCAGTGAGACGCGGAGCCTACCAGGTTTCACTACGCGGCCTACTCTCACGGGTTTTACAACCTCCCCTCCACGGACTGGCTATCGGTAATCCCCCTCACTTTGTCGGTTGTGTACTCACTCCTTTTCAATTAAAGCCAAACCAGTCTACGGTTGTATCTCTGCAACCTACGCAAGACACATGCTACAAGACACATGTTGCAAGACACATGCTCTAGCACATGTTGCAAGACACATGCTCCAGCACATGTTGCAAGACACATGTTACAAGACACATGTTGCAAGACACGTTACAAGACACGTGTTGCAAGACATGCTCCAGACGTACATGCACAGGGGTCTTGATCAGCAGAATGCATGTACCTGTGAAGGTGTCTTCACAAAATACAACTTCAACAACAAGAACATCAACTGGGACCAGGTAAACCATGTCCTAAACGAAACATGTTGGGAAGATATCTTAAATGACATAGATCCAAACCAGTGCCTTGAAAGGATCAACTTCCTGACAGCTGAAGCATGTTCTAGGCATATTCCCCTAAGAAAGAAGAAGAGCAGGAGTAAACTGGAGACAGAAAGACGCTCCCTCTACAGAAGACGACGAAGAGTCACTGAGCTCCTCATGAGTGCTAGAATATCTGATACACGAAAGGAGGCGCTGGCCAGGGAAGTGGAAACTATCGAACTTAAGTTAAATGACTCTTACAGGAACCAGGAGAGACAGGAGGAGCTTAAAGCTATTAGTGAAATTGAAAGAAATTCAAAATATTTCTTTTCATATGCCAAAAACAAGGCAAATACCACATCTAGTATCGGGCCCTTACTCAGACAGGATGGGACTTACACAGATGACAACAAGGAAATGAGTGAAATATTGAAATCCCAGTACGACTCTGTGTTTAGTGAACCACTAATCGGTCTGAGGATCAACGACCCAAATAATTTCTTCATGAATGTGAGGGAAAAGTTCAATAGATAGGAGTAGCAATATAGTAACAATAGTTTCATTACCGGCTACTAGTTAAGGTAGGGTAAGTCACGCTCCCGTTTTTCCCGCCTTTTCTCCCCCCCCACCCCTAAAGTGATAGTTTGATTGCCGGCTGCTTGTTAACGTAGGGTCAGTCTAGCTCCCGCTATCCCTTCCCCTCCCTCTTCCCCCCCCCCTCGAAAGGTGACGTATGGGGAACATTCGCTGCCTGACCACGGTAGTGTGCGGTAGCGCTCTGCACCCCTCTGCTGTGTGTAGGCGAGCGCCCTTGTCAGTTACCTGGCTGCAGTGGTGTGAAGTGGTGCTGTCACACCTCGGCTAACAACTTAGGTGCACTGTGATCGTCAAGATGGCGGTTAGTCTGAGACGAAGGATAAATACTGTAGGCATCGAGCTACTTAAAGGAACGATAACGACCAGTTCTGCGCAAGTCTTATTGCCAAAGATCATACGGGAGACTTATGGAGTACAAGATTGTGACTTGTATGGTGTAGCATTGAACGGAGGACAACGAATTTTCGTCAAACTGCTATCAGCAACGGTTTATGAATCGTTAATCACCAGGTTTCAGGACGTGAGTCTTAACGTCACACCAGCTGTCACTGTAAGAATGATAGATGTTTCACGGTATTATACGTGGATCAAGTTACGCAACGTTCCCTTTGAGGCGGACGAGGCAGATATAAGGAAAGTTTTTGAGAAGTATGGGACGGTGCATTATGCTCAACATGGTACGTGGGCGGCAGGAGCCTATGCTGGTTTTCCAGAGGGTTCTTTCAACCTCAAAATGACTTTGAGGCACCAAATACCATCCTATGTGTACCTACAAGATTTCAGGAAGCAGGTAATGGTAATGTACCCAGGACAACGACGTACGTGCCGCCTATGTGGTGAGTATGATCACATAGCGGCGACCTGTGACAAGCGAAGACATGTGCCTGGACCTGTGGTGGACGTCGCAGCCCCTGCTTCAAAGGTGGCAGGTGAGGAACAAACATCGGATGGAGGGCGTGGTGTTTTGTGGAGCGAGATAGTGGATCGGGCACACAGGACTGGTGGTGAGTTGGAGTCCCGCCCCCAACTGCCTGATCAGGTGTCGTCTCCTGTGGATAAGGAGGAGCAGCAAGTACAAGAGAAGGTTCTTGAGATTGAGGAGGAATTGGTGGAGGTGTTGAAGACGTTGTCACCACCAGAGAGGGATGTTACATCTGAGCGTGGTGTCATTGGAGAATCGTCGCTTCCAGAAAGTCTGAGACATGATAATTTGGGACGTGATGGTGGTTTGGAGTCATCCATTGACTCATTACACCATTCTCAGGTGGAGGTGGAGGTTCATCGAGAGGTAACATCTGATCAAGATATGTGTAACATGACTGTCACGAGAAAGAGGGCGGCTACATCAGATTCTGATGACGTCCTTACGCCTGCACAAAGGCCTGGGAAAAAGACTGAGGTGAAGTGTGAAGGTAGTGGCGTAGGTGGTGGTAGCCATGATAGGAGGCACCGGAAGAAGGGGGGAGGGAAAGAGAGCACTCTGAAGGTGTTGCACGTAAATTCAAGCTCTGGAGTTGTAAAGAGTGATGAGAGGAAGCAGGGGTGGAAACTTTAATAGGCCTTAGGTGTATGTCTGTAAATGTTAATGGGTTATGTAGCGGTATGAAGAGAGATTGGTTTCGTAATTTTCTGAATAAATCTAGAGTGGATGTTGTGTTCCTGCAGGAGCACAATTTCAAAGAGGGTAGGGTGTTGGAGGTGGCAGGATTTCGGGTAGTTACCCTGCCATCTCCCCGTCTAAAAGGTGGTGTGGGAATTTTAATAAGGGAGACGAGCCCGTTTGTTTTGCAGAGAAGCGAGGGAGGAGGGGGAGGGAGGGTGTTGCGTGTGGATGGGTGGTGGATGGGTAAGCGTGTGTCTTTTGTGAGTGTGTATGCGCCGGCAGAAAATAACATAAAGGTAAAGAATGATTTTGTGTGTGAGGATCTTGTGTTTTTCTTAAGTGCACTGCCAGAGGTGGCGATAGTTGGTGGGGACTGGAATAGTGTAATCAGGGTGGCTGATGTGGACCCAAGAGGAGCTGGATATATGTCTGTGGCTCTTAGGGATTTATTAAGGGATGTTAGGTTACGTGATGCCTTTGGGGGAGCGGTGTGGGAGACTGAATATACGTTTGTTAGGAGTGGTTATGCTGCGAGACTAGATAGAGTGTACCTTTCTCAGGGAGTGAACGTGAAATCTTTCAGTACTGTTGAGACTACAATGTCAGATCATAGGGCAGTGGTGGTGGAGGTTGGGTGGGGGACGCTCGCGGACATATATAGAAGTTATTGGAAATTAAATATAAGTGTGTTAGGAGATGAGGAGGGGTTGGAGGGGTTTTCAGTCCTATGGAGGGAGCTTAGTGTGGAAGAACAGGGAGTGGATGACATTGTGACATGGTGGGATAGTGTCGCAAAGGAAAGGATTAGAAAGTTTTATGTGAGAGAAGGAAAACGTATTAATAATTTAAAATATGGACTGGCTAACTATTTAGAGGATAGGTTAAGAGGTTGCTATGGGAGGGGGGTGGGTGGGAATAATTTTCCTATGGATGAAATAGCTGAAATAAAGGGGAGGTTGAGGGTGTTGCAAAATGAAAGGTTTCAAGCTGTAAGGATGCAGGCAGGGGTGGAGGAAGTGCTTTGGGGCGACAAGCCGTCAGCGTGTGTTTTGCGGCATCAAAAGCAAAGGCAGGCGCTGACGGCTATTCCATGTTTAGAGGTAACGGAGATGGTTGGGAATTATAGAGTAGGGCAGGAGATACGAACCACGAAGGGGATGTGTGCGTATGCGGAGGCTTGGTACGAGAAATACTGGAACAGTGGGGGGGTGGGTGATGGGGCATTGGACAAGGTGTGTACGTATGTGACGTGTAATTTAGGAAATAGTGATCGAAAGGCTTTAGGTGGGACGATTACGGCAGAGGAAATAGAGAATGCGTTAAGGGGAATGAGGAAGGGGAAAGCTCCCGGTATTGATGGTCTCCCGGTAGAATTTTATTTACAACATTGGGCGTTGATTAAGGAATTTATAGTTAGGTTATTTAATAGTATGAAGGAGAAGGGTAAGTTGGGGGAGAAGCAGGAAACAGCAGTAGTAGTGCTGGTCCCGAAGGTCAAGGGGCAGCCCACCCTTCGGGAGTACCGAGCCATATCACTGATGTGTGCAGACTATAAGGTGTTTGCAAAAATTTTAGGTAATAGGTTCAAATGTGTAGTGGAGAGGGTGGTGTCAAAATCTCAGTTCGGGTTGCCGGGAAGGTCGATGATTGAAGGACATGGGATACTGAGAAGTTTTGTGGAAGCTAAGGGTGGGGGTGGAGGGGCGGCTTTGTTGGCTCTAGACTGGCAGGGAGCATATGATAGAGTGGAAAGGGGAGCTTTGCAGGTTATACTTAGGAGACAGGGTTTTGGGGAGGAAATAGTCGAGTGGGTAAATACGTTGTACAAGGGGGCGAAAATGAGGATACAGATTAATGGGTGTATGGGGAAGGAAATTGCAATGGGAAGAGGCCTTAGACAGGGATGCCCCATGTCCCAAATATTGTTTGCGTGTTTCCAGGACCCCTTTTATAGAATGGTTGACCGTAGCTTATGTACGCCATGTGCGGGAAGTGTGGGCGGTGGGAGGGCCTGGCCGGGGTTAATTGGATATGTTGACGACACCACTGTTCTCTTTCGTGCAGGGATGTCAATGAGAGTGTTGGACGAGGTGGTGCAATTATTTGGAAGTGCCACGGGTATGCAGGTAAATAGTGCGAAGTCAAGGTGCATGGGGTTGGGTTCTTGGGTGGGGGGTGTGGGGGGGAGATGTAATGTTGTTAAAGAATGGGCGGTGTCTTTAAAGATTTGTGGTATTATTTATAGGGATGACATGGTTGCGGCGCGGGAGGAAAATTCGGATAGGTTATTGGAAAGGATCGTGGGGCGTCTAGGTGTTCTGAGACCCCAGCACCTAACTCTGATACAGCGAGTGATAGTCGTGAACATTTTATTGTATAGTAAGGTTTGGTATGTTGCAGCTGTGTTCCCAATTACAGGGACAGCGATTGCGGGGATACTAAGACGGGTGTACAAATTTTTATGGGGTTCACGTTGTGATTGGTTACGGAGGGAGGTTGTAATGTTACCTGTAAGTCAGGGTGGGTTGGGGTTGTTGGATTTGAGACGGAGGGCTAAATGTGTGTTCATTAAATGGGAAGTGTTGCGTGAGGGTGTGAACGCGGGGCGTTTGGGAAGGATACACGACAGGCTGGGTATGTGGTATCGAGGAATGGAGTTGAGGGAATGTGAAATAGTTTTGAGGGCTGTTATGTTGGTTAGGGAACTGAGAAAGGTTCGTATAAGGGTTTTGTGTAGGTTACTTGTAGGTAGGTGCGTTGTCCCAGTTGAGGGTTTGTTCCCCATGTATGCGTGGAAGAGTATTTGGTTTAGATTTAGTAAATTGAAGTTAAAACCTCGGGCGCGTGAGGTGATGTTTCGTTTTCTGCATGGGATCCTTCCGTCTGGTGAGATATTACGAAACAGACAGGTTGTAGAGGGTGGGGGGTGTGGTATCTGTGGAGGGGATGAGACAGCGTTCCATGTAGTTTACTTTTGTGAAGGGCTAGAGGAGGTTCGGTGCTGGTTAAGTAGGTTGGTACAGAGGGTGGGGGGCCGTGGGGTGTCGGTTTTGCGTGCTCTAAGTCTAGATATGGGTGGGTTAGACGAGGGTGTCATAAGAGCTTTAGATTATATCATGGTAGATTATATATATATGTCGTGGGTGATGAGGGGGAGAGGGGATAGTGAGGAGAGAAGAAAGGTTCTTGCGGTAACGTTCTATAGTACGAGGTGTCGTAACAGAGATTTGTATGGGAGGAGGTGGGATCAGGCTTTCTCAGAGGGGTATAGAATGCTAACGTTAGGGATTCTCGTAAATCTGTGATTGGATATGAGTGAATGAAGGGGTTTTCATAGGTTGGAGGGAGTCAGGGGGCAACAGCGGGCTCGCCTCCCTGGGGGGGGGGGGGGGTCGTGAGAGTGTTGTGAATGTGGGTTTGGAATGGTTTCCTGGTTTTCATTGGGACTTTATGGCATCCAAGTGTGGATGTAGAGCTCAACGTCTCGTTATGGTAGATATAACACTTTTCAGAATGTAGGTATAATATAGTAGATTTTTTATGTATAATTATGATGTGTATCAGTCTTGTATAACATGATTCTTGAGAAATAAGTTATTTGTGACATGCAGTGTGTTTTAGTTTGTATTTATGTTACGTGCTGGGTTTTTGCACGATGAGAGATACTTATATCCTGTTTTGCATTGTGCATACAGTGCATATGATTAATGTGATTTTGTGAAAATTTTTGTGTACGTGTGGGTGTGTGTGTGGATGTGGGTGTGGGTGTGTGTGTGTGGGTGTTTATGTGTATATATATAAATATATATCTCTTTCTATTGTATTGAGCCTTTGTCATGGGTCAGACGTTATGTAATACTTTATATACGCATGATTGATTCTTTTTAAAGTTTATAATTAAGGTCTGTACCCTGATACCGGTTTGGTGTTCATGCAAGTTCTTGATGTTAAGTTTTAGTCTGTATGGTATACAGACATATCTAGACAGTTTAGTCTGTATGGTATACAGACATATCTAGACAGTTTAGTGACGTAGTCCATTTGTCTGAAAGTTTTATATGGGTGTATTGTAACAGTATAGAGCTTGTTATTGTGTTCTAAGCTGTATTCTTTTCTGTTTATTTGTATGTTGGGATATGTTCAGCTGTATTGTTAGGGATAAGTATGTAGATTATCTAGTCAGATTATGATGTTAGGTTTTGGTTTTTTGATTAATGTGAAGGATGGGATTTAACTGATATAACTTCTTTGTATATTTTATGTTCAAGTGTATTGAACCTTTGTCAGATGTCATTTATATGTACAATTTATATATATGCAAGGTTTTGTATATATGTCAATTCATGACCCTGTGACATGTAATTTTGTTTTTAGTTATGTTCTTGATGTAAGTTTTTGTTGTAATATCTTGCGAGCATGTAAGTACAATCCGTTTGTCAGTTAATTTGATTAGGTTCCATACTGTTTCTTTATTTTTATGTTAAACTGTATTGGTTTTAAATAAAATATAAAAAAAAAAAAGTTAAGGTAGGGTAAGTCACGCTCCCGTTTTTCCCGCCTTTTCTCCCCCCCCACCCCTAAAGTGATAGTTTGATTGCCGGCTGCTTGTTAACGTAGGGTCAGTCTAGCTCCCGCTATCCCTTCCCCTCCCTCTTCCCCCCCCCCTCGAAAGGTGACGTATGGGGCTCTGGTCAAACAGTAAATCACTCGATTCGCAGCTCCCAACACTACTGTAAGTACATGCCTGCCTTGTATTCTAGTGGATTTATTGGTTAAAAACTTCACTTTTGACCAATAATAAACTTAGTCCTTTCAGTCGTGCTCTAGGTTGACTGTTGTAATAATCACCACGTCTTTTGAGTAATGTACACTGCCATGGAGAGTGATTATTTAAGCAGTGGGTAACCTGTCTATCTTTTCAGCTTGGATGACAGTGAGGGTCACCTGTCAATCAACGAGAAGAACAGGAGAAGGACTAACGTCCAGAGACTTCCCCATTTTGCATTTAAGTACCTGTGCACCTGTATGAAATTGCAGGACGTAACCCCACATCATTGCAGCGGTAAAGAACCTGCTTTCCTGTCATCGGGATACTACTCACGGCGTTAATCTGTGAAGAACTAGCCAGTGGTGGTCACCTACACCTGCGACCCCCCCCCCCATCATCAGCAACGGCTACGATTTCAACAAGCAGTGTCACCAACACCAGACACCCAAGTGTTAAATTAGCGTTGAATTCAGCTATCATTTATATTTTTCCTTTTTCATTTTCTTTAATGTAGGATTAATATTTCATATTTAAGTGTTTTATATTTTATATTTTCTACATAATAAAGTGTTTATGTTTGTCTGTTATTATTTCTTTTTCTATTCACTAATTTTCCTGAGGAGAAGCCAGCCTGGGTAATACTGTCTGAAGTTGTTACAGGGCTGAGTAAGCCTTCACAATGAATGAGCCTCAAAACTCCATAAATGTATGCCAGATTTCCGACATTACCCTAACTCCGATAGATTTCGAAAAAAAACCATAGACAACATGCCCATGCACTCAGCCCCGGGCCCAGACTCGTGGAACTCTGTTTTCATTAAGAACTGCAAGAAACCCCTCTCGTGTGCCCTAAGTACACTATGGAGGAGGAGCTTGGACATGGGTGAAATTCCAGTCACTTAAAACGACGGATATAGCCCTACTCCATAAAGGTGGCAGCAAAGCATTAGCTAAGAACTATAGACCAATAGCTCTGACGTCCCACATCATAAAAATCTTTGAAAGAATGCTAAGAAGCAGGATTGCAAATCACCTGGATTCCCAAAATCTGCACAATCCAGGGCAACATGGGTTCAGGGCAGGTCGCTCCTGCCTCTCACAACTACTGGATCACTACGATATGGCCTTGGATGCACTGGAAGAAAATCAGAATGCAGATGTAATATACACAGACTTTGCAAAAGCATTTGACAAATGCGATCATGGCGTAATAGCCCATAAAACACGTGCTAAAGGAATAACTGGGAAAGTCGGGAGATGGATCTTCAACTTCCTAACAAATCGAACACAAAGAGTAGTGGTCAACAGAGTTAAATCGGAGGCTGCCAAAGTGAAGAGCTCTGTTCCACAAGGCTCAGTACTCGCCCCCATCTTATTCCTCATCCTCATATCAGACATAAACAGAGATATACATCACAGCACCGTATCATCCTTTGCGGATGATACTAGGATCTGCATGAGACTGTCATCTGCTGAGGATGCGGTTAACCTCCAAGAAGATATAAACAAAGTTTTCCAGTAGGCAACGGTAAACAATATGATGTTCAATGAGGACAAATTCCAACTACTCCGTTATGGAAAACTGGAGGAGATAATAACTAGAACAGAGTATACTACAGACTATGGCCATACAATAGAGCGGAAAAACAATGTCTGAGGATCTCACTTTCAAGGATCACAACAGTGCCACGATCGCACGTGCATAGAAAATGATAGGATGGATAATGAGAACGTTCAAAACGAGAGATGCCAAGCCAATGACGATCCTTTTCAAATCACTTGTTCTCTCTAGGCTGGAATACTGCTGTGCATTAACATTTCCATTCAAAGCAGGTGAAACCGCAGATCTAGAGAGTGTACAGAGATCCTTTACTGCATGCATAAGTTCTGTCAAGCACCTTAACTACTGGGAACGCTTGGAAGCACTTAACTTGTACTCGTTGGAACGCAGGAGGGAGACATATATCATAATCTACACTTGGAAAAACCTGGAAGGAATGGTCCCAAATCTGTACACAGAAATCACTCCCTACGAAAGTAAAAGACTGGGCAGGCGATGCAAAATGCCCCCAATAAAAAGTAGGGGCGCCATTTGTACACTAAGGGAAAACACCATAAGTGTCCGGGGCCCAAGACTGCTCAACAGCCTCCCATCAAGCATTAGGGGAATTGCCAATAAACCCCTGGCTGCCTTCAAGAGAGAGCTGGACAGATACCTAAAGTCAGTGCCGGATCAGCCGGGCTGTGGCTCGTACGTTGGACTGCGTGCGGCCAGCAGTAACAGCCTAGTTGATCAGGCCCTGATCCATCGGGAGGCCTGGTGATGGACCGGGCCGCGGGGGCGTTGATCCCCGGAATAACCTCCAGGTAACTTCCAGGTATGTTGCAAGACACAGTGTTACAAAACACGTGTTACGAAACACGTGTTGCCAGACACATGCTCTAGCACATGTTGCAAGACACATGCTCTAGCACATGTTGCAAGACACATGCTCTAGCACATGTTGCAAGACACATGCTCTAGCACATGTTGCAAGACACATGTTACAAGACACATGTTACAAGACACATGTTACAAGACACGCATTACAAGACACATGTTACAAGACACATGTTACAAGACCCATGTTACAAAACACATGTTACAAGACACATGTTACAAGACACGTGTTACAAGACACATGTTACAAGACACGTGTTACAAGACATGTGTTACAAGACGCATGTTACAAGACACATGTTACAAGACACGTGTTACAAGACACATGTTACAAGACACATGTTGCAAGACATGTGTTACAAGACATGTGTTACAAGACATGTGTTACAAGACACGTGTTACAAGACACGTGTTACAAGACGCATGCTCTAGCACATATTGCAAGACACATTCTCCAGCACATGTTGCAAGACACATGCTCTAGCACATGTTGCAAGACACATGCTCTAGCACATGTTGCAAGACACATTCTCCAGCACATGTTGCAAGACACATGCTCTAGCACATGTTGCAAGACACATGCTCCAGCACATGTTGCAAGACACATGCTCTAGCACATGTCTCCCTCTCTCTCTCCCTCACTCTCCCTCTCTCTCTCTCCCTCACTCTCCCTCTCCCTCTCTCTCTCCCTCTCTCTCTCCCTCTCCCTCTCTCTCTCCCTCGCTCTCTCCCTCTCTCTCCCTCTCTCTCTCCCTCTCTCTCTCCCTCTCTCCCCCTCTCCCTCTTCCCCTCCCTCTCTCTCTCCCTCTCTCTCCCCCTCCCTCTCTCTCTCCCTCCCTAACAAAAAAAAAAAAAAAAAAAAAAAAAAAAAAAAAAAAAAAAAAAAAAAAAAAAAAAAAAAAAAAATATGGGTGGCCTTAGAGGACGGAAAACCAGAGATCTGGTAGAAGAACCAGGGAGGAAAGACTGGGAGTTAGAGCTCCAAAAAAGGGAGGAAGAGTGGGGAAGGAAGATAGTAGAGCTTGGTAAGAAAATGGAGGAGCGGATAGCTGAAGAGTGCAGGAAGTGGGAAGTACAGGCCTTAGCAGCAGAAGCTAGGATACAGTGCTTAGAAGAGAAACTGCAAAGCCTGAAACAGATTAGAGAGACAAATGACAATTCAGACGTGACATCAGGAAATTCAAAGTCAGGCGCAGACAAGGGGATGGTAAGCAACAACGGAGACATGCCGTACAGGAAGGCCCTATCAGACCCACGTGGGGCCAGGGAAAAGACGACGAGCACACTGAGATCAAACGACAGGTCTGAAGACAATGATGGAAATTCAGAGTCAGGCGCAGACAAGGGGATGGTAAGCAACAACGGAGACATGCCGTACACGAAGGACCTATCAGACCCACGTGGGGCCAGGGAAAAGACGATGAGCACACTAAGATCAAGCGACAGGTCCGAAGAAAATGAAGGTTTGTTATATGCAGAGGTTCTAACAGCCAACTGCAGTAGCACGGGACAGCTGGCCAGGAAAGACAGTCCACTAAGAATAGATGTTTCAGATATGACAGGGACTGAAGGCAAGAACATGTCAATGGAAGGAAACAAAATGCCTCAGAGGAAGCAGATGGAGACTCAGTGGGAGGAGGAAAGGGCGAGGTCAGTTTTTGTGTACGGGCTCCAAGAAGCCAAGGGGGCCAACTTTGAAGAAATAAAACAGGAGGAGAAAAAAATGATTGAAGGCATCATGAAAACAATAGGGGAGGGCAATATGACCCAGGTGACAAATTTTCAGAGAATTGGGTGGTTTGCGAGTGGAAGGATACGGCCTGTCAGAGTAACTTTCAAGGAAGAATCAGTTCGAATCAGGATTCTGCAAGAGAAAGCAAGACTGAGAGACAAAGAGGGGTACCAGAGAGTATACCTCGACCGCGACAGAACACAAGAAGAAAGGACTACACTGAAAGAGAGGGTACAGAGACGCAAGGAGGAACGAGAAGCAATGAAAATGAGCAGGACCCAGACACAGGAGGAAGGGCAAACACACCCCACAGAATCTCCCACCAAAAGACCCCACCCGCGACATTCCCAACGCAACTGAGCAACCTATACTCCAACCCACTCACTGTTCCCTCTGCCACCAACCCCCATATCACAAACCTCACCCCAACAGCTGTCCCTTATGGGCATTCTGACCCCACCCCCATCAACACATACCCCACCTACACCACAGCCCCATATAGGCCCCCACCAAGGCTCTCCCTCCCCCAACCCCAATATACTTGCATGACCACAATGATAGAAAAGAAACTAAAGGTTTGGTACACAAATGCGGATGGAATAATGAATAAACATGAGGAGTGGAATGAAAGAATCAGTGAAAAATCCCCAGACATCATAGCAGTCACAGAAACAAAACTCGCTGAGATAATAACAGACACAATCTTCCCAACAGGATATCAGATCCTGAGGAAAGATAGAAGGAGTAGAGGGGGAGGAGGGGTTGCACTGCTCATAAAACACCAATGGGGATTTGAGGAAATGGAAGGCATGGACATGATTGGAGAAAGAGACTACATTGTAGGTACAATTCAGTCCGGAGAACATAAAGTAGTCATTGGAGTGATGTATAACCCACCACAGAACTGCAGGAGGCCAAGAGAGGAGTACGAAGAAAACAACAGGGTGATGGTGGACACACTGGCTGAGGTGGCAAGAAGAGCTCACTCGAGCAGAGCAAAGTTACTGGTAATGGGCGATTTCAACCACAGGGAGATCGACTGGGAAAACCTGGAGCCACATGGGGGTCCCGAAACATGGAGAGCAAAGATGATGGATGTGGTACTTGAAAACCTCATGCATCAACATGTCAGGGACACAACCAGAGAGAGAGGGGACGATGAGCCAGCAAGACTGGATCTTGTGTTCACCCTGAGCAGTTCAGACATCGAGGACATCACTTACGAGAGGCCCCTTGGAGCTAGCGATCATGTGGTTCTGAGTTTTGACTATATAGTAGAGTTACAAGTGGAGAAGGTAACAGGAACTGAAGGGGACAGGCCAAACTATAAAAGGGGGGACTACACAGGTATGAGAAACTTCCTGCAGGAGGTTCAGTGGGACAGAGAAATGGTAGGAAAATCAGTAAACGAGATGATGGAATATGTGGCAACAAAGTGCAAGGAGGCAGAGGAAAGTTTTGTTCCCAAGGGAAACAGAAATAATAGGAAGACCAAGACGAGTCCTTGGTTTACCCGAAGGTGTAGGGAGGCAAAAGCTAAGTGCAACAGAGAATGGAAAAGGTACAGGAGGCATAGGACCCAGGAAAACAAGGAGATTAGTAGAAGAGCCAGAAACGAGTATGCGCAGATAAGGAGGGAGGCCCAGAGACAGTATGAAAACGACATAGCATCGAAAGTCAAATCTGACCCGAAACTGCTGTATAGCCACATTAGGAAGAAGACAACAGTCAAGGACCAGGTGATAAGGCTGAGGAAAGAAGGTGGGGAACTCACAAGAAACGATCAAGAGGTATGTGAGGAGCTCAACACGAGATTTAAGGAAGTATTTACAGTAGAGACAGGAAGGACTCTGGGGGGACAGACCAGATGGGGACACCAACAAGGAATACACCAACAAGTGTTGGACGACATACATACAGATGAGGAGGAGGTGAAGAAACTGCTAAGGGACATCGATACCTCAAAGGCAATGGGACCGGACAACATCTCTCCATGGGTCCTTAGAGAGGGAGCAGATATGTTGTGCGTACCACTTACCACAATCTTCAACACATCCCTGGAAACTGGGCAACTACCTGAGGTATGGAAGACAGCAAATGTAGTTCCCATTTTCAAAAAAGGAGACAGAAAAGAGGCACTAAACTATAGACCTGTGTCATTGACGTGTATAGTATGCAAAATTATGGAGAAGATTATCAGGAGGAGAGTGGTGGAGCACCTGGAACGGAACAGGAGTATAAATGCCAACCAGCACGGATTCACGGAAGGCAAATCCTGTGTCACAAACCTTCTGGAGTTTTATGATAAAATAACAGAAGTAAGACAAGAGAGAGAGGGGTGGGTTGATTGCATCTTCTTGGACTGCAAGAAGGCCTTTGACACAGTTCCTCACAAGAGATTAGTGCAGAAGCTAGAGCATCAGGCGCATATAACAGGAAGGGCACTGCAATGGATCAGAGAATACCTGACAGGGAGGCAACAACGAGTCATGGTACGTAATGATGTATCACAGTGGGCACCTGTGACGAGCGGGGTCCCACAGGGGTCGGTCCTAGGACCAGTGCTATTTTTGGTATATGTGAACGACATGACGGAAGGGTTAGACTCAGAAGTGTCCCTGTTTGCAGATGATGTGAAGTTAATGAGGAGAATTAAATCTGATGAGGACCAGGCAGGACTTCAAAGAGACCTGGACAGACTGGACACCTGGTCCAGCAAATGGCTTCTCGAATTTAATCCTGCCAAATGCAAAGTCATAAAGATAGGGGAAGGGCACAGAAGACCACAGACAGAGTATAGGCTAGGTGGCCAAAGACTGCAAACATCACTCAAGGAGAAAGATCTTGGGGTGAGTATAACACCGAGCATGTCTCCGGAAGCACACATCAATCAGATAACTGCTGCAGCATATGGGCGCCTGGCAAACCTGAGAACAGCATTCCGACACCTTAGTAAGGAATCATTCAAGACACTGTACACCGTGTATGTCAGGCCCATACTGGAGTATGCAGCACCTGTTTGGAACCCGCACTTGATAAAGCACGTCAAGAAACTAGAGAAAGTACAAAGGTTTGCAACAAGGTTAGTTCCAGAGCTAAGGGGAATGTCCTATGAAGAAAGATTAAGGGAAATCGGCCTGACGACACTGGAGGACAGGAGGGTCAGGGGAGACATGATAACGACATATAAAATACTGCGTGGAATAGACAAGGTGGACAAGGACAGGATGTTCCAGGGAGGGGACACAGAAACAAGAGGCCACAATTGGAAGTTGAAGACACAAATGAGTCAGAGAGATAGTAGGAAGTATTTCTTCAGTCATAGAGTTGTAAGGCAGTGGAATAGCCTAGAAAATGACGTAGTGGAGGCAGGAACCATACACAGTTTTAAGACGAGGTTTGATAAAGCTCATGGAGCGGGGAGAGAGAGGGTCTAGTAGCAACCGGTGAAGAGGCGGGGCCAGGAGCTAGGACTCGACCCCTGCAACCACAAATAGGTGAGTACAAATAGGTGAGTACATGCTCTAGCACATGTTGCAAGACACATGCTCCAGCACGTTGCAAGAAACGTACTCCAGCACATGTTGCAAGAAACGTACTCCAGCACATGTTGCAAGACACGTGCTCCAGCACATGTTGCAAGAAACATACTCCAGCACATGTTGCAAGAAACGTACTCCAGCACATGTTGCAAGAAACGTACTCCAGCACATGTTGCAAGACACGTGCTCCAGCACATGTTGCAAGACACGTGTTCCAGCACATGTGTCGACAGCCTGTGCTGTCTGCCAGCTTAGTTCATATTTCGCGCCACTAAGGTGCTGCCCTCTGGGCCTGCTCCAGGTCACTGGGACGCTGGGCCCACACACTCTCACTCACACAGCGGCCAAGCAGCAAGACAGAAGGCCTACTAGCTCTCTCTCTCGTGGGATGGCCCTCCTTGGTCACGGTCACAACATACAAGCCTGTGTACTCACTACGACGTTACAAATAAAGTAAGAAGCCTCCGAAGATGTATCATTTACACTCCGCTACCAGCATTACCAAATAATTCGTTAGCTCCAGTACATGTTGCAAGACACATGCTCCAGTACATGTTGCAAGACACATGCTCCAGTACATGTTGCAAGACACATGCTCCAGTACATGTTGCAAGACACATGCTCCAGTACATGTTGCAAGACACATGCTCCAGTACATGTTGCAAGACACAGGCTCCAGTACATGTTGCAAGACACATGCTCCAGTACATGTTGCAAGATGCATGCTCTAGCACATGTTGCAAGACACGTGCTCCAGTACATGTTGCAAGACACGTGCTCCAGTACATGTTGCAAGACACATGATCTAGCACATGTTGCAAGACACATACTCCAGTACATGTTGCAAGATGCATGTTCTAGCACATGTTGCAAGACACGTGCTCCAGTACATGTTGCAAGACACGTGTTCCAGTACATGTTGCAAGACACATGCTCTAGCACATGTTGCAAGAGACATGCTCCAGCGCATGTTGCAAGGGACATGCTCCAGTACATGTTGCAAGACACATACTCCAGTACATGTTGCAAGATGCATGCTCCAGCACATGTTGCAAGACACGTGCTCTAGCACATGTTGCAAGACACATACTCCAGCACATGTTGCAAGACACATGCTCCAGCACATGTTGCAAGACACGTGCTCTAGCCCATGTTGCAAGACACATGCTCCAGCACATGTTGCAAGACACATACTCCAGTACATGTTGCAAGACATGTGTTCTAGCACACGTTGGAAGACACGTGCTCCAGCACACGTTGCAAGACACATGTTCTAGCACACGTCGCAAAACACGTGCTCCAGTACATGTTGCAAGACACGTGTTCTAGCACACGTTGCAAGACACGTGCTCCAGAACATGTTGCAAGACACGTGCTCCAGAACATGTTGCAAGACACATGCTCTAGCACATGTTGCAAGAGACATGCTCCAGCACATGTTGCAAGACACTCCAGCACATGTTGCAAGAGACATGCTTCAGTACATGTTGTAAGACACGTGCTCCAGCGCATGTTGCAAGACACTCCAGTACATGTTGCAAGACACGTGCTTCAGTACATGTTGCAAGACACGTGCTTCAGTACATGTTGCAAGACACTCCAGTACATGTTGCAAGACAAGTGCTTCAATACATGTTGCAAGACACGTGCTCCAGCGCATGTTGCAAGACACTCCAGTACATGTTGCAAGACAAGTGCTTCAATACATGTTGCAAGACACGTGCTCCAGCGCATGTTGCAAGACACTCCAGTACATGTTGCAAGACACTCCAGTACATGTTGCAAGACAAGTGCTTCAATACATGTTGCAAGACACGTACTCCAGTACATGTTGCAAGACACGTGCTCCAGCACATGTTGCAAGACACGTGCTCCAGAACATGTTGCATGTGTGTTTGTTACAGTGGAAGAACGTACATGTGTGTTTGTTGCAGTGGAAGAACGTACATGTGTGTTTGTTACAGTGGAAGAACGTACATGTGTGTTTGTTGTAGTGGAAGAACGTACATGTGTGTTTGTTACAGTGGAAGAACGTACATGTGTGTTTGTTACAGTGGAAGAACGTACATGTGTGTTTGTTGCAGTGGAAGAACGTACATGTGTGTTTGTTACAGTGGAAGAACGTACATGTGTGTTTGTTACAGTGGAAGAACGTACATGTGTGTTTGTTACAGTGGAAGAACGTACATGTGTGTTTGTTACAGTGGAAGAACGTACGTGTGTGTTTGTTACAGTGGAAGAACGTACATGTGTATTTGTTGCAGTGGAAGAACGTACATGTGTGTTTGTTGCAGTGGAAGAACGTACATGTGTGTTTGTGACAGTGGAAGAACGTACATGTGTGTTTGTTAAAGCGGAAGAACGTACATGTGTGTTTGTTACAGTGGAAGAACGTACATGTGTGTTTGTTGCAGTGGAAGAACGTACATGTGTGTTTGTTACAGTGGAAGAACGTACATGTGTGTTTGTTACAAAGGTAGAACGTATATGTGTGTTTGTTGCAGTGGAAAAACGTACATGTGGTTTTGTTGCAGTGGAAGAACGTACATGTGTGTTTGCTACAGCGGAAGAACGTACAAGTGTGTTTGGTGCAGTGGAAGAACGTACATGTGGTTTTGTTGCAGTGGAAGAACGTACATGTGTGTTTGTTACAGCGGAAGAACGTACATGTGTGTTTGCTGCAGTGGAAGAACGTACATGTGGTTTTGTTGCAGTGGAAGAACGTACATGTGTGTTTGTTACAGCGGAAGAACGTACATGTGTGTTTGCTGCAGTGGAAGAACGTACATGTGGTTTTGTTGCAGTGAAAGAACGTACATGTGTGTTTGTTACAGCGGAAGAACGTACATGTGTGTTTGTTGCAGTGGAAGAACGTACAAGTGTGTTTGTTGTAGTGGAAGAACGTACATGTGTTTGTTACAGCGGAAGAACGTACATGTGTGTTTGTTGCAGTGGAAGAACGTACATGTGTGTTTGTTAAAGCGGAAGAACGTACATGTGTGTTTGTTACAGTGGAAGAACGTACATGTGTGTTTGTTGCAGTGGAAGAACGTACATGTGTGTTTGTTACAGTGGAAGAACGTACATGTGTGTTTGTTACAGTGGAAGAACGTACATGCTTGTTTGTTACAA
Organism: Cherax quadricarinatus; assembly: GCF_038502225.1. Lineage (NCBI taxonomy): Eukaryota > Metazoa > Arthropoda > Malacostraca > Decapoda > Parastacidae > Cherax > Cherax quadricarinatus. The sequence continues at coordinate 3,349,491 of NC_091353.1, read as the reverse complement.
AGGTAGAACGTATATGTGTGTTTGTTACAAAGGTAGAACGTACATGTGTGTTTGTTACAGTGGAAGAACGTACATGTGTGTTTGTTGCAGTGGAAAAACGTACATGTGGTTTTGTTGCAGTGGAAGAACGTGCATGTGTGTTTGCTACAGTGGAAGAACGTACATGTGTGTTTGTTACAGTGGAAGAACGTACATGTGTGTTTGTTGCAGTGGAAGAACGTACATGTGTGTTTGTTGCAGTGGAAGAACGTACATGTGTGTTTGTTGCAGTGGAAGAACGTACATGTGTTTGTTACAGCGGAAGAACGTACATGTGTGTTTGTTGCAGTGGAAGAACGTACATGTGTGTTTGTTACAGCGGAAGAACGTACATGTTTGTTTGTTGCAGTGGAAGAACATACATGTGTGTTTGTTACAGTGGAAGAACGTACATGTGTGTTTGTTACAGCGGAAGAACGTACATGTGTGTTTGTTGCAGTGGAAGAACGTACATGTGTGTTTGTTACAGCGGAAGAACGTACATGTGTGTTTGTTACAGTGGAAGAACATACAAGTGAGTTTGTTACAGCGGAAGAACGTACATGTGTGTTTGTTGCAATGGAAGAACGTACATGTGTGTTTGTTACAGTGGAAGAACGTACATGTGTGTTTGTTACAGCGGAAGAACGTACATGTGTGTTTGTTACAGCGGAAGAACGTACATGTGTGTTTGTTGCAATGGAAGAACGTACATGTGTGTTTGTTACAGCGGAAGAACGTACATGTGTGTTTGTTGCAGTGGAAGAACGTACATGTGTGTTTGTTACAGCGGAAGAATGTACATGTGTGTTTGTTGCAGTGGAAGAACGTACATGTGTGTTTGTTACAGCGGAAGAACGTACATGTGTGTTTGTTGCAATGGAAGAACGTACATGTGTGTTTGTTACAGCGGAAGAACGTACATGTGTGTTTGTTGCAGTGGAAGAACGTACATGTGTGTTTGTTACAGCGGAAGAATGTACATGTGTGTTTGTTGCAGTGGAAGAACGTACATGTGTGTTTGTTGCAGTGGAAGAACGTACATGTGTGTTTGTTGCAGTGGAAGAACGTACATGTGTGTTTGTTACAGCGGAAGAATGTACATGTGTGTTTGTTGCAGTGGAAGAAAATACATGTGTGTTTGTTTCTGGACATATTAATAACACCAGACAGTAGTCAACATTCTTCTGACTGTACAGCACAATGTTGTTTCTGGACATATTAATAACACCAGACAGTAGTCAACATTCTTCTGACTGTACAGCACAATGTTGTTTCTGGACATATTAATAACACCTAACAGTAGTCAACATTCTTCTGACTGTACAGCACAATGTTGTTTCTGGACATATTAATAACACCTAACAGTAGTCAACATTCTTCTGACTGTACAGCACAATGTTGTTTCTGGACATATTAATAACACCAGACAGTAGTCAACATTGATAATTTCTTTTAAGAAATTCTTGTTTTTTAAAATTAGTCGAGATATTAATGTAATAACAGGAAGTATATGGACTCTGAATATATGAATGTGGTTGACAATATATGTGGTTGACAATATATATGGTTGACAATATATGTGGTTGACAATATATGTGGTTGACAATATATGTGGTTGACAATATATGTGGTTGACAATATATGTGGTTGACAATATATGTGGTTGACAATATATGTGGTTGACAATATATGTGGTTGACAATATATGTGGTTGACAATATATGTGGTTGACAATATATGTGGTTGACAATATATGTGGTTGACAATATATGTGGTTGACAATATATGTGGTTGACAATATATGTGGTTGACAATATATGTGGTTGACAATATATGTGGTTGACAATATATGTGGTTGACAATATATGTGGTTGACAATATATGTGGTTGACAATATATGTGGTTGACAATATATGGGTTGCTGGTTATCAATTTATTGCATCGTATATAAGTAATGAGGATTGCAGGTTGCATTGTTACACTTAATAAATACTTTAGAAAAGCTGGTCGGTAAACACTAGCACATATTTATTAAAAGTAAACAAAGTCCCTGGATCTTGTTTACTTGTCTAAGACACGTGTATTTCTGAGATACGTGTATTTCTAAGACACGTGTGTGCCTGAGATACGTGTCTAAGACACGTGTGTTTCTAAGACACGTGTGTGTCTGAGATACGTGTCTAACACACGTGTGTTTCTAAGACACGTGTGTGTCTGAGTCACATGTGTCTCTAAGACACGTGTGTGTCTGAGTCACGTGTGTCTCTAAGACACGTGTGTGTCTGAGTCACGTGTCTAACACACGTGTGTTTCTAAGACACGTGTGTGTCTGAGTCACATGTGTCTCTAAGACACGTGTGTGTCTGAGTCACGTGTGTCTCTAAGACACGTGTGTGTCTGAGTCACGTGTCTAACACACGTGTGTTTCTAAGACACGTGTGTGTCTGAGTCACGTGTCTAACACACGTGTGTTTCTAAGACACGTGTGCCTGAGTCACGTGTCTAAGACACGTGTATTTCTAAGACACGTGTGTGTCTGAGTCACGTGTCTAACACACGTGTGTTTCTAAGACACGTTTGTGTCTGATATACGTGTCTAAGACACGTGTGTTTCTAAGACACGTGTGTGTCTGAGTCACGTGTCTAACACACGTGTGTTTCTAAGACACTTGTGCCTGAGTCACGTGTCTAAGACACGTGTATTTCTAAGACACGTGTGTGTCTGAGTCACGTGTCTAACACACGTGTGTTTCTAAGACACGTATGTGTCTGAGATACGTGTCTAAGACACGTGTGTTTCTAAGACACGTGTGTGTCTGAGTCACGTGTCTAACACGCGTGTGTTTCTAAGACACGTGTGTGTCTGAGATACGTGTCTAAGACACGTGTGTTTCTAAGACACGTGTGTTTCTAAGACACGTGTGTGTCTGAGTCACGTGTCTAAGACACGTGTGTTTCTAACCAGTTTGTGGATATCTATTATCAAGGTTTGTATGTCACACTTAATAAATATGTGAGATTGGTCCTTCTTGCTTGCGTGATCGTGTGTTGACATAAACATTGTCTTGGTAAAACACATTGTTCTCCAACACCTGTCAGTACAAACATTGTTCTCCAACACCTGTCAGTACATTGTTCTCCAGCACCTGTCAGTACAAACATTGTTCTCCAACACCTGTCAGTACACTGTTCTCCAGCACTTGTCAGTAAACAGTGCGACGCGGTATTCTGACTTACCTCGCTGACAATACACAGACCTGCAGCTACTTACAGCCTTCCAGTAATGAAGCTGCATGACCCACACGGGTTTAGCGATTCAGAAAATACACTGCAAGTTAGCCGCTTCTACGTCGCTTATAACAGAAACTCATGTGAAATGTAGGGAATGTACACGTGTGTGTGTGTGTGTGTGTGTGTGTGTGTGTGTGTGTGTGTGTGTGTGTGTGTGTGTGTGTGTGTGTGTACTCACCTAGTTGTACTCACCTAGTTGAGGTTGCAGGGGTCGAGTCCGAGCTCCTGGCCCCGCCTCTTCACTGATCGCTACTAGGTCACTCTCCCTGAACCGTGAGCTTTATCATACCTCTGCTTAAAGCTATGTATGGATCCTGCCTCCACTACATCGCTTCCCAAACTATTCCACTTACTGACTACTCTGTGGCTGAAGAAATACTTCCTAACATCCCTGTGATTCATCTGTGTCTTCAGCTTCCAACTGTGTCCCCTTGTTACTGTGTCCAATCTCTGGAACATCCTGTCTTTGTCCACCTTGTCAATTCCTCTCAGTATTTTGTATGTCGTTATCATGTCCCCCCTATCTCTCCTGTCCTCCAGTGTCGTCAGGTTGATTTCCCTTAACCTCTCCTCGTAGGACATACCTCTTAGCTCTGGGACTAGTCTTGTTGCAAACCTTTGCACTTTCTCTAGTTTCTTTACGTGCTTGGCTAGGTGTGGGTTCCAAACTGGTACTCCAATATGGGCCTAACGTACACGGTGTACAGGGTCCTGAATGATTCCTTATTAAGATGTCGGAATGCTGTTCTGAGGTTTGCTAGGCGCCCATATGCTGCAGCAGTTATTTGGTTGATGTGCGCTTCAGGAGATGTGCCTGGTGTTATACTCACCCCAAGATCTTTTTCCTTGAGTGAGGTTTGCAGTCTCTGGCCCCCTAGACTGTACTCCGTCTGCGGTCTTCTTTGCTCTTCCCCAATCTTCATGACTTTGCACTTGGTGGGATTGAACTCCAGGAGCCAATTGCTGGACCAGGTCTGCAGCCTGTCCAGATCCCTTTGTAGTTCTGCCTGGTCTTTGATCGAGTGAATTCTTCTCATCAACTTCGTCATCTGCAAACAGGGACACCTCAGAGTCTATTCCTTCCGTCATGTCGTTCACAAATACCAGAAACAGCACTGGTCCTAGGACTGACCCCTGTGGGACCCCGCTGGTCACAGGTGCCCACTCTGACACCTCGTCACGTACCATGACTCACTGCTGTCTTCCTGACAAGTATTCCCTGATCCATTGTAGTGCCTTCCCTGTTATCCCTGCTTGGTCCTCCAGTTTTTGCACCAATCTCTTGTGTGGAACTGTGTCAAACGCCTTCTTGCGGTCCAAGAATATGCAATCCACCCACCCCTCTCTCTCTTGTCTTACTGCTGTCACCATGTCATAGAACTCCAGTAGGTTTGTGACACAGGATTTCCCGTCCCTGAAACCATGTTGGCTGCTGTTGATGAGATCATTCCTTTCTAGGTGTTCCACCACTCTTCTCCTTATAATCTTCTCCATGATTTTGCATACTATACATGTCAGTGACACTGGTCTGTAGTTTAGTGCTTCATGTCTGTCTCCTTTTTTAAAGATTGGGACTACATTTGCTGTCTTCCATGCCTCAGGCAATCTCCCTGTTTCGATAGACGTATTGAATATTGTTAGGGGTACACATAGCGACTCTGCTCCCTCTCTCAGGACCCATGGAGAGATGTTATCTGGCCCCATTGCCTTTGAGGTATCTAGCTCACTCAGAAGCCTCTTCACTTCTTCCTCGGTTGTGTGCACTGTGTCCAGCACTTGGTGGTGTGCCCCACCTCTCCGTCTTTCTGCAGCCCCTTCCGTCTCCTCTGTGAACACTTGTTTGAATCTCTTGTTGAGTTCCTGTGTGTGTGTACTCACCTATTTGTACTCACCTATTTGTGGTTGCAGGGGTCGAGTCATAGCTCCTGGCCCCGCCTCTTCGCTGATTGCTACTAGGTCCTCTCTCTCCCTGCCCCATGAGCTTCATCATACCTCGCCTTAAAACTATGTATGGTTCCCGCCTCCACTACGTCACTTTCTAGGCTATTCCACGGTCTGACTACTCTATGATTGAAGAAATACTTCCTAACATCCCTTTGATTCATCTGAGTCTTCAACTTCCAATTGTGACCTCTTGTGTCTGTGTCCCGTCTCTGGAACATCCCGTCTTTGTCCACCTTGTCTATTCCGCGCAGTATTCTATATGTCGTTATCATGTCTCCCCTGACCCTCCTGTCCTCCAGTGTCGTCAGGCCGATTTCCCTCAACCTTTCTTCGTAGGACAATCCCCGTAGCTCTGGGACTAGCCTTGTTGCAAACCTTTGCACTTTCTCTAATTTCTTGACGTGCTTGACTAGGTGTGGATTCCAAACTGGTGCTGCATACTCCAGTATGGGCCTGACGTAAATGGTATACAGAGTCTTGAACGAATCCTTACTGAGGTATCGGAACGCTATCCGTAGGTTTGCCAGGCGTCCGTATGCTGCAGCAGTTATCTGATTGATGTGCGCCTCAGGAGATATGCTCGGTGTTATACTCACCCCCAGATCTTTTTCCTTGAGTGAGGTTTGCAGCCTTTGGCCATCTAAACTGTATTGTGTCTGCGGTCTTCTTTGCCCTTCCCCAATCTTCATGACTTTGCATTTGGCAGGGTTAAACTCAAGGAGCCAGTTGCTGGACCAGGCTTGTAGCCTGTCCAGGTCTCTTTGTAGTCCTGCCTGATCATCATCCGATTTGATTCTTCTCATTAACTTCACATCATCTGCAAACAAGGACACTTCTGAGTCTATCCCTTCCGTTATGTCGTTCACATATACCAAGAACAGCACAGGTCCTAGGACTGACCCCTGTGGAACCCCGATTGTCACAAGCTCCCACTCTGACACCTCGTCACGTACCATGACTCGTTGTTGCCTCCCTGTCAGGTATTCTCTGATCCATTGCAGTGCCTTTCCTGTTATGTGTGCCTGATCCTCTAGCTTTTGCATTAACCTCTTGTGAGGGACTGTGTCGAAGGCCTTCTTGCAGTCCAAAAAAATGCAGTCGATCCACCCCTCTCTCTCTTGTCTTACTTCTGTCACCTCGTCATAAAACTCTAGTAGGTTTGTGACACAGGATTTTCCTTCCCTGAAACCGTGCTGGTTGTCAATTATACACTTGTTTCTTTCCAGGTGCTCCACCACTCTCCTTCTGATGATCTTCTCCATGACCTTGCATACTATACACGTTAGTGATACAGGTCTGTAGTTTAGTGCCTCATGTCTGTCTCCCTTTTTAAAAATTGGGACTACATTAGCCATCTTCCATTCCTCAGGGAGTTGCCCAGTTTCAAATGATGTGTTGAAGATCTTTGTTAATGGCACACACAATATCTCTGCTCCCTCTTTAAGGACCCACGGAGAGATGTTGTCTGGTCCCACCGCCTTTGAGGTGTCAAGTTCGCATAGCAGCTTCTTCACTTCCTCCTTGGTTATATGTACCTCATCCAGCACTTGCTGGTGTACCCCCCTGTTCTGATTTCCTGGAGTCCTACTGGTTTCCACTGTAAATACTTCTTTAAATCTCGTGTTGAACCTCTCGGTCGTTTCTTGTGAATTCCCCATCACCCTTCCTCAGTCTGATTACCTGGTCCTTGACTGTTGTTTTCCTCCTGATGTGGCTGTACAACAGCTTCGGGTCAGTCTTGACTTTCGATGCTATGTCATTTTCATATTGTCGCTGAGCCTCCCTTCTTATCTGTGCATATTCGTTTCTGGCTCTTCGGCTGATCTCTTTATTTTCCTGAGTTCTCTGTCTTCTGTA